>NW_028281036.1:1055000-1162500 GCF_059751285.1 Brachycentrus maculatus | reverse complement strand
TTTCTGTGTTATTTGTATGTCTTCATTTTTATTCTGATCTTTTGAAATATCTTCTAATTTAACCAAATTTACAACTTTTAATTGTTCATCTGCATTTTCATTCGATTTTAATACTGGATTCCTGCTTAGACAATCTACTTCTAAATTCTTCTTTCCTGGAGTATATTTTATTTTATCTTTCGTAGAAGTTTTTTCTACTTTATTTTTATTTTCATTTTTCAAGCACTGTTTTTGTGTTATTTGTATGTCTTCATTTTTATTCTGATATTTTAAAATATCTTCTAATTTAACCAAATTTACAACTTTTAATTGTTCATTTGCATTTTCCTTCGATTCTAATACTGGATTCCTGCTCATAAAATCTGCTTCGAAATTCTTCTTTTCTGGAGTATATTTTATTTTATATTTTGTAGAAATTTTTTTCACATGATTTTTATTTTTAATTTTATCACTAGTTCTTAAATTTCCATGTCTTCTTTGATTATCTTCTAATCGTTTTCTTTGATCATCTTCTGATTTTTCTCTCTCACTTCGAACATATTGTAGTAATTGTTTTAATACATCTAATGTTTCATAATCCATTTCCAATTAACAAAATTGTCGTTTTATAACGTGGTAATATTTTCCTTTTGAAAATTAAGTGTAAATAATATGTAAAGTGGGTGTATAATAATAAAATAAACAATGTGTTGCTTTGTAATTAAAGTTTATAATTAAAGTTTATTCTTAATTTATCTTTATAATAATTTTTATATCTATCTATCTATCTATCTATCTGATTCTGACAGTTAATTTTTCCTATCGGATCTCTTTTGTTTAATTCTGTGCGACGCATGCGGCATCTGGTGGTAGAACTGTTTTATGTAGGTACTTTTTGTAAGTACTTAATAAAATGTATAGGTAGGTACCTAGTTATTTTATTACATATATATATATATATATATATATATATATATTTATATATTTATATATATATATATATATATATACATATATATATATATATATATATATATATATATATATATATATATATATATATATATATATATATATATAATATATATATATATATATATATATATATATATATATATATATATATATATATATATATATATATATATAAATATATATATATATTTCACTTTATACATTTAATATAATCACAATTTGTGAATCTTTAGAACTTTTTTTTTGCAGAGACCCACCAAGCCACCTTGTGTGTCTTGTCGGTGGAGTTCTTTTTTAATACATTTTTTATTGTTTTTAACGATTTTAACCTAATATAGACACAAAAAAGAGAAAAAATTAAGAATATAAACATTTTACAATTTTCATAAAATTAAGTCTTGATCATTTACCCATTCCTTTATTTTGCCTTTGTTCCATATTTTATTTTGACCTCTAACATCCGTCGGTAACAAATTAAAAATGTTCGGAACGATATATTGCAGTGTTCGACTAATCATACTAGCACAGCTGATGTACATAATGTCCTCATCATCAGATTACTTCGGCATATGGTGAAGAGCCCTGCGTCAGTCAATAAGGCCTCTGTAAACATTCCAGGCAGGGGGATACAGACGCACGCGACGCCTCCCTGGAGACGCTGCATACCAGCGTCACGACGCCTGCCCCTCAGATTTTGTTTTCTATGAGACGATTGACAAAATGATAACGTTTTAAACTTTTATCTCATTCTGGTTAGACTCTAACAGCGGTCGTCAAACTTACTAGCTAAAGAGTCAAATGATAAAGAGTCATAAAATAAATAATAATTATGAAATAAACAAATAAAAATATCAAACAGCTCCTACCCTTCTTCAACCTTCAACGTCCCAAAGACCCAATTCTAAAATTTAGAATCAACTTCACATACGGTGTTTGAAAATGACGCGGAATGCATACAAAAAAGTGGTATTTAACTTAAACTAATTTAAAAATCTTAAAAGCTAAATCTGTTTGCAATTCTAGTATACCTTAATAACAATTTTAGACCATTATTAAATTTTTACTAATACACTCAATAAAATTTGATTTTACATGTAAAAAGGATTTTATTCATTGATAAAAAATCCAATTATATAAATTGATAAAAATCGCAGTAGCAAAAAACGCGCTAAGAGTGTCAGAAATGTAGACTCATATATATATACATATATATATATACATATATATTTATATATATATATATATATATATATATATATATATATATATATATATATATATATATATATATATATATATATATATATATATATATATTATATATATATATATATATATATATATATATATATATATATATATATATATATATATATATATATATATATATATATATATATATATATATATATATATATATATATATATATATATATATATATTTATATATATAGTAGTCAAACAGGAGAAAGTGACCAAGTGCATTTTATACAAAAACATGATCATTGACTATTTGCTATCTTACCAGCTTAATATTACCCTGAAAAAAAATCCTAAAGGATTTTAAACTTGGAAGTATAATATATCGACTTGGTAAAAATGACTAACTGCATTGATGTTTATTTTCTTGCCAGCAAAAGTGACTTGAATGGCCCTCTTGAACATTTTACGTTTTGTTAGTTGGTCACTGCAGCTATTTAGTTCATAAGTGTCAAATATGATTGACGTACGACGCCATTTGCAAAAATTATAACATCTTCCGATGGGGTGATTAATTTTGCGCCACCCTGTATAATCGTAAGCTTTCCGTAATCCGATCTTGATAAGTCCTTAAGTAACGCTTGCAGAATTGAAGGGTTTCTCGATAAGACCAAAAACCAAACATCCGAACGACAAAATGCAAAAAACAACCCGAGCCGGTTCGAACGCGTGTTTCGGACGTGCTTGTCGCACCACGTGACCACGGTGCCGCGCCGCGTGGCGAAACACGTGACCGGAGGGGACGACGGGAACACGGGGGTGTTACCTTGGCAGGGTGACGTCACGGTCAGGACGAGTGTGAGAATGGAAATGAGCATATAGAAGAACAGGAGGTGGAAAATTAATGAATGGGTTTTTCGTGATTGAGTTACAATGTTTTTCATCTAAGGATTCGTGCATGTTTGGAGTGAATTTTATTATACAGGTTGTCCTATAATCTGACGTATTCTTTTCAAGGGGTGTTAAGCCAGCTTATGACCCACCAAAAATGAAAATGATAATGAAAATGACCTCAATAAAAGTACCTTAGTTTTCGAGATATTTCCACTTTTATTCATTTTTCCGAAAATCTACCCCTTAGATCAGTTTTTTAAATGCCACTTCTTCAAATTTACATTTTTTAGGTTCCTAATTTTTGTTTCACTATAACATATAAAATTCTCTACATCGGAATTCCTAATAAATGAAATCAGCTCATTTTGCATTTAAAAAGCAATATTTTTTTCTAAAGTTAAATAAAGTAATGTTTTCAAAACGACATAAATTAAGCTAACTTTTAAACTAACTTGCCAGGTTATATTTATATATTTTTAAATAATTTTTTTTTCAGGGTGAAGAGTCAAAGTCACCTATAAATTTTTTTTTCAAATCATTGACCGGGCATTAATATTTTTTTCCGCCAAGGCAAGACAGTGTTGGTAAAATTTTGGGCTGTGGTCAATAGAATACTTATTCAGTATTATGAAACAAAAACAAATATGCTAAAATTAAAAAAATAGAAAAAGTTGCACTCTAAAAACTGATCTAAGGCGTAGATGCTCGGAAAATTCGTAAAAGTAAAAATATCGGGAAAATTAAGGCACTTTTACTGAGGTCATTTTTTCATTTTTTAGTGAGTCATAAGCTGGCCTAACAGCCCTTAAAAGGAATAAGTCGGATTATGGGACACCCTGTATATTTGTTGTCAATCATACATAGGTAGAATGGTAATGTTACTAGACCATTCCATAAGACAGGTCCTTAGCCGTTTAAACCCAGAACTCCACATCCTTTTTCAGCTACATATGTTGAGATGTCGAAATGTAAAGTTTTTCTATTTATTGTTTCGGCATTAACTTTGTGGTAAGACATGTTACAATGATTAAAGAAAACACTTGTTTTTTACCACTTGAGTTTTATTATAGACTACATGTTTCAGAAGTTAAACTTTATTAAATTATTGCTGCACATGTTAAAACTACGGCTTAAGTACCTAGAGTTGTATTACATAAGGATCGTCAGTCCATTTAATCTTCACATTCGTTTGAAAATGCCATAACTAGGGGAAACAATTGTCACAATATTCATTTTTACTTTTTACGTGTTTTTAATAAAAACTAACTTCTCATTAAAAAAATCTGTGTTTGATTTGAAAATTAATTAACAAATCAAAATGGAGTTCAACAAACGAAACGCCGAATCAATAAATATATATAATGATTAAAGAAAACACTTGTTTTTTACCACTTGAGTTTTATTATGCACTACATGTTTCAGAGGTTAAACTTCCATCATTCAGGTCTGTATAATAACTGAATAGTTATTATACAGACCTGAATGATGGAAGTTTAACTTCTGAAACATGTAGTCTATAATAAAACTCAAGTGGTAAAAAACAAGTGTTTTTTTTAATCATTGTATAATTTTTCTCATTTAACAGAACCATTTCGCAATAATCACCTTTCTTATGGTTTCCCCGACTTGCGTCAGCCAATCATTGTTCACCGTTGCTATAAACGTCCCAAGCGTTATGGTGAGAAAATACGCAGTTATTAAACACGAAAAGACGTCATCACTTATGACGTCACCTGCCCCGCTTCACCCTGCTTTTTAAAAGGCAACTTTTTCATTCATAATTTCGTTAAATTGTTCTTTAAAATAGTACCAATGCTCTTTTGGTACTACTTCCATAATGTGGTTTCCCTGCAAGGCTAGGTAGAGAGGACGGAACGCCACACACATACATCTATTCATACATGCCCTTAAATAACATAGACTTTCGATTCCACAAGATTTTAGGTTTTGAATTATCTAGTCAAATCTTTTTTAGCCGTCCTCGTTCTGGCCTCTCATTCATATCTGCCAAGCATTCTATGTCATTCTCCCGATATCCATTTGCTCCACATGTCCATACCACTTTAAGGAACTTTTCTTAATCATTACAATATGCGTATATATGTGTCTGATGTGACCGGTAAAAAGATGTTTTCTTTTTGAAAATCGTTTTTACCGCAATGGCAGCGCCATCTATTGAACGTAAGAGCAACACACGCAATACTAAACATTGACAGCTACTATCGCATAATATTATTGTTTCATATATTTTTTAAGTTTAGAATGAAACATATCATTAGAAGTAGGTGCTTTTTATTTCCTATCTTTTCCATTTAACCAGACTGAGCCACAGTAACGAGTATACGGATAAAGCTTGTTAAATCTCATTAGAAAATAATTTGAAATACAATATATTTGTGTATATATCTCTTTATGTATCCAGAGGCATACTTAAAGAGTATTCTGTTATGTAGGTACCTATGTATTATGTATCTAATGCTTATGTACTATATACCTATATATACATATATAGGTAGGCAGATTGTACAAACCTTAATAAAACCAAATGAACTCTCCTGAAATGTATTTCAGCGACACCATGACTGAAAAGTGTTTTCACCGCAATTTTCAGGCTGAAATTTTAATTTCAGAAATGTATCAGACACTGAAATATGTACGCTACGGATGACATACCAATAAATACTATACTGTATACACATATTGCGTGCATAGTTTATAGCATATATGTAAGTTTAAAAAATTAACACATTATGGATGTTCAAAAATGGACTGAATGGTGAACGTTGCACAAGTGTATAAAATGATCACTCAAGCCAGCCAAATGCCAAGTCGTAAGCCCTCGGATGCTCATACTTACAGCTCAGAGATACGTGAATGTGGAAGAGGAGAAATAGGAAAGATGCTGTAAATACTCAGGATCCCATATTTTTCTTCATCTGTATAGAGATGTTAAAAAAAAATAAAATAATTTAGGAAATAGAAATATGAAATACGCTATCAAATTTTGTGCTTTAATTGGCATGTTAGCTTTAAATGATCGAATTAAATAACCGAATTTAGTTACGACTTCTGAATGACTTAGAATGACTTCTGTTGAAGAATTTAGTATTTGATTGTTCTTTTAAAATGCCACAAACTACCTACGAAAATAGATTTTTATAAATTTCATATCTTCTTTCTAGCGACATTAACGTCTTGAATATTGAATATATCTCTAAAGTTTTGAATCTTGAATCTGACGTTTGAACCTTGAATCTGACAATAAGGTTTTGAATTTGTTTACTATTTTGTGATGAGAAATTTTCCGAACATGTTGTGAAAACTTAGTACCGAGCGGCGCTACTAGGTGGCCACGGAGATAGAACTTTCGAGTACACTCGACCAATTCAACGGAAAGAATAGGAAAATGGTTTGCGCCTCGACTAAAAAAAAATATCACGTTTTTTTTCGGCCACTGTAATGTGTACTAGTGGTTAGTGTATTTGATCCCGAGATCCCAAGTTCGAATCCTAGAGAAGTGTGAAAATACAATAAATAAATTATTGAAATATGATAACTAGCGATTGATGTCGATTTAATACAGTGCCATATTCAACATAGAGTATGGAACATGATCACAAGGAAAAAACAAAAACTTGAGTATCGTCACAAAAGACGAACAAATAAACATAGAGTCTGTTAATTAATTTTGAGACGCTTTATATAAAGAAAGAAGAGGAAATTATTAAAATATTAGAATTTATATTTTTCCTAAATATTATTCTTCTAACCCTTATCATAATCCAATGGTGTAAAGGGCAGTATTTTGTACAAAAGCATTGTTGAGTCATTAAATGTTGATTGGCCATGCGCATCATGTACCAATCCAGGGTAATATTAAAACATTATCGCAGTGCAAAATCAGTAATATTTATTTAAAACGTCCTGAAATCGAGCACGGGACCTCCAGTATAGGACAACAAACCCGCTAACCACTACATTACGGAGGAGAACAAAGATAATGTTTTGGAACAAAATAAATGTATACTCCTAGATCGAACCAATGATGTTTTCTGAAATATGTTTTTTTTAATGAATAACCCGCAAAGCGTCTATTTTAGATGCTTGCCTGCAGGTAGGATAGTAAGGATAGGGAAGGTAAATGTAAAAAAATACAACACAAACACCCAGACCAATTGACAATAAATCTTTCTTGAATTCATTTTGCAATTGGCCGGAATCGAACCCGCGACGCCAGTTTCGCAGTCGCAGAGCGTCTCCCCAACTACGCCAAAGTATTAAGTACTCGTATTATCAAAAAATGCGGTACCTATTAGCACTTACAACCCCTCTAAATAACCAATGTGTGAGAGATGCAGAGATGATACTGTGAATCTTTAGAAATATTAATATGTTGTTTATCATCTCGATACAGATTTTGAACAAAGATTTGGACACACTCAAAACATTGGTAATATACAACATAAGTGTGTCCAAATACTTGTTCACAAATCTGGATTATCTCCAATTATAGGAGTATTTTTCATATTATTTTTTTAAATCTCATCAAATACGAAGACGAATTCGTGGCATTTATGGTAAAGTGATCACTTAAACCAGCCTATGACGGTCGTCAGCACTGTAAATGCTCAGACTTCCATATTCTTCTTAATCTTTGATGAGATTTAAAAAAATAGTATTGGTAATATGATTAAACTTTTTGCCTTTTAAAGTATTTTTTATAAATTATCTATAATAAAGTATTTTGTTTATTTACGATATATATAAATGATTGGTCGAGTGTACGTTAGGGTGCTTTGTGCGGTTATATAGGGGGACTATTCAAGTAAAGATGGTTTCTAGCGGGGAAAGTTTATTTCGGTTTGGTGGAAAACCTCCGTTTTTATATTTTCCCGGGAAATTTCTATATCTTATAGTTTTAAAGAAGCGTTTTTTCTAAATCTACACAGCTGTACGTATCTACACCGTTATTGTGCTGCCGTGCTAGGCGGAGAGGCGGTATCTACATCCGAATTGATTCAGACATGAATTGAGTCTAATTAACATTTTTTAAAGAAAAAAGATATCAAAATAATAGTATTCAAGTTCCTTTTAGACATCTTACAGTTGAATAGTACACTTGCAAACCATGTTATGTATGTTACAAAGTTAAGTTTTTAGTCGATATACAAATATGTATATTGTACCTTTTTATAACAAGAAAATCGAGCAAAATCATTCAGATAAAATATTTATTTAATTTTAATAAGAGATTTAAAAAAATGTTTTTTACTCTTTGGAAAAAATTACGCTGAAAAATAAAAATATACTTCTTTCTTGCAAAATAAATATTGTGATGAATTTTCAAATAATAATATAAGGGTGACAAAAAATCTTAAATATTATTCGGATCCCTGTTGATAAAGTGGGGGAGGTTTTCGTGAATCTGGGTGTTCGATTTCACACCAGGGGATGATGGTGATGAGATCTATGCATATAGATCGCCTGCTTAGTACATTGTATTCACAGGGGCCGGCGAGTCGAGGTGTTATGTTCCGATTATACGACCTGCTCCTGAGTTCTGCAAACCTGGTACCTAAATATTATCGATTAAATATTTTTGCACAAATTTAACGTTTTAACCAATAAAATAAGCTATTTTGTATATTTGAAGCTTTGTAGTATGGTAATGTAACACTCTCCTTATCATTCATCTTATCATATTTTTTTTGACATCTCAACATTGATGAATAAGAATATGATCTGAATAATCTGGGCATTTACGGGGCATGAAAAGTGATCACTTAAACCAACCTATTATGATCGTAAGCCCCGTAAATGGCCAGACTTCCATTTTCTTGTTCATCTATGTTGAGTTATCAAAAAATATATGATAAATAACTCCTGTAATTGGAGATAATCCAGATTTGTGAACAAGTATTTGGACACATTCAAAATATTATTAACGGGATAAGCGAATGATTTTATCGGACCTCTAATTTAATGTACATACGGAAGTTAACGTTTTAACTACGCAGTGAAGATAAAATTAACAGTTTTCAACAAAAATGCTGATTTCAGTACGAATATTTGTAATACTTATTTGAAATAATTGATCAAACCAACACGCTGCGTAAAAAATAATAATTTCTTTGCTCAAATCACTAACTAGCAAACCGTCATGACGCTTCTCCGCAGGGTAGGCAGAGAGAAAATAACGCGACACCATGTTCACCTCTTCTACACTCATGCATCTCCTCATACATATCCACCAGTTATTCCGACTGTTGATCTGATCCCTTTCATTTATTTGAAATACTTGATTTTGCCAAATTTTCCTCGGTCTTCCTCTGCTCTTATTTCCAGATTCATTCGCCAAATAAATTTTATTTCTTTACCCTTTTTGAATAATTTTCCAAACCATCTCAAAACACCTTTCTTAATTTTATTAATAATGCTTATCTCAGCCTTGCATTCTTTCCTTATTTCACCATTCGAACATCTATCATAAATTGCTCCAACGAACATTAGTCTTGAACTATCGCATTTCAACTGCATTTAGTGAACTTTTATACTTGTTTTGTCAATTGTGTCGCCTATTTTCAAAATCCGCCAGATCCATGTAAGTCGATTTTACAAAAAATGCAAAATTCTCCGGCAACATTTATGTTTAAAAGATATGTCTATCTTTAGATAAAATATTATAAAATAGAGAATTTTATCATTTTTAAAAAAAAATTTCAGTATTTAAAAAAAACACGAGACACAAACCGATAATGACGTCAATTTAATTTTTGACCTATCCCCTATCTCTGATTGGCCGATATGGGTCAGAAGGCGAGTTCCATGAATATAGCGGAATTTGAAATACATCGCTGTTTTTAAGTATTTTTTAGCAGGGTTTTCATGTTTAAAAATATTTTAAACAATATAACCCACATATTTTATTTATTGTTTCGGCATTAACTTTGTGATAAGACATGTTACAATGATTAAAGAAAACACTTCGTTTTTTACCACTTGAGTTTTATTATAGACTACATGTTTCAGAAGTTGAATTTCCATCATTCAGGTCTGTATAATAAATAAAATATAAAATATAAAATTGTTCTATAAATAAGGAGAGGGGAAAGTAAGAAGAAGGGGTTAGTCAAGGGACGGAGTTTGAAAACAAGGGAAAAATGGAAAGCAAAGGTGAAGAATTTTGAAACAATATATTATTTAATATATATATTTAGAATAATTTTATATTTTATATTTTAGTTATTATACAGACCTGAATGATGGAAGTTTAACTTCTGAAACATGTAGTCTATAATAAAACTCAAGTGGTAAAAAACGAAGTGTTTTCTTTAATCATTGTAATATAACTTACAATTGACATTCCGATAGATTTTCTAAATCTTAAATAAAATTGGATCTGGCGGATTTTGAAAGTAGGCGATACAATTGCACGCTTTACTTCATAGATTAGAGTTGTTACCAGGACTCTGTTGTGTACTGCCAGTTTAGATTCCGCTGTTAGTATCAGGCATCAATCATTCATATCTCTACGATCAGTTTCTATAGCGGGCTGTGCAGTCAGTATCTCGCTGCACTGTTTCTACATATATGCAGATATGCGTAAATTACAATACATTACAGATTAGCGATTACATTCAAATAGTGTGAGGGGCAGCCCTAGATATTTAGGGGTGAAAACTGAACCGATATAAATGGATATTATAATTTTAAAAATCAACAGCCTCCCTTTAGAAATTAAAGATATAAAACACACACTCTAAAAAGAAACTTTACGACACTATAAACATATCGTAGTCGTACAGGAGAAAGTGACCAACTAAAAAAACGTAAAATGTTCAGGAGGGCCATTTAAGTCACTTTTGCTTGCCAAGAAAATAAACACCAATGCAGTTAGTCATTTTTGACAAGTCAATATACTCATATTATACTTCAAAGTTTAAAATCCTTTGGGATTTTTTCAGGGCAATATTAAGCTAGTAAGATATCAAATGGTCAATGATCACGTTTTTGTAAAAAATGCACTTGGTCGATTTCTCCTGTATGACTACGATATACAGACTATAAAATAAAAATAAACTAAACGCCCCGCAAAAAAATATATGTTCCCAAGTAATATTAAAAAAAAATATATATGTTCCCCTTGTAATATTAAAAAAAAAAAAAAATATATATATATATATATATATATATATATATATATATATATATATATATATATATATATATATATATATATATATATATATATATATATATATATATTATAAATATATATATATATATATATATATATATATATATATATATATATATATATATATATATATATATATATATATATATATATATATATATATATATATATATATATATATATATATATATATATATATATATATATATATATATATATATATATATATATATATATATATATATATATATATATATATATATATATATATATATATATATATATATATATATATATATATATATATATATATATATATATATATATATATATATATATATATATATATATATATAACATGTCGCTATCAAAAAAATTAAGAAGAAGAAATCGCCTCTGCAAGCACAAGAGCTCAGTCTCCTTTTTGAGAGGCTCGGCGTAACTTTAAAATTATGTACATGATTTTAAATCGAAATATATAGAAATTGTATAAAATTGGAATTTAAACAATGTAAGTATTTAATATTTAAAAAAAATATATTTTTATATATTTTTTACGACATTTTGAGTGTGTCCAAATACTTGTTTACAAATCTTGATTATCTCTAATTATAGGACTTATTTTTCAGTAACTTCTTTGATTGAAAAATAACTCCTATAATTGGTGATAATCCAGATTAGTGGACAAGTATTTGGACACACTCAAAATGTTGTTAATAAATTATCTGGTCAAATTATAAGCTAAAATAATAAAATGAAAATGATATTTTTTGGCGTTTCTCATGTATGTGATTATATTTCAAGATTTGGACCTCACATACTAAAATAAGAGTTTCTGCTCAGTGAGATGGTTTCTTCATTTCACCAATAGATGTCTCTCGTGAAAATTCTAGTGATTCTTGTACAATTTTCATCGTAATGGGATTATATATTTAGAACATCCGAGAATTTGAGTAGTGTGGTTGTCAATCATGGGTTGAATTGGTGAATGTTACACGTATGTAAAGTGATCACTTAAACCAGCCGATGATGGTCATAAGCCCCGTAAATACCCAGACTTCCATATTCTCTCAAATATGCCTCTTTAAAATCAAGAACTTCCAAAATTCCGTTTGAAAAATTAAAAATTAGGGTAGCTGTATCAAAATACACAGTGTTGTCCTCTTCGTCTCTTGTTATCATGTACCACACAATGGCAACACTTCAGCAACATACCCCGAATAACAATGGAAAAATTATCTGAATCGTTAAACAAATTTGACCGTGATAAATCATCTCCGCACTTGGGCGCAGACTGCATACAATGGCTCCTATCCGCTGTCGACCATCTGATACCCATTTCGCATTTCGGCATCGTCAGAATGTGGACCATATGGGCGATGGGGCCCTGGGGAGGCCACGGGCACATTTTGGTCTCTTTGGGCCCCAAAGCACCATTAAATATGTTCATCCCTCGACCCCTTCACGCCCGGCATTAAAAAAAATAAATATATATTTTATTAGTCGATTCGGCAGTCACTTTGTTGTAAAATCTATCCATTTTTAATTGAAATTTTACATTGGTAAATACCACAATTTTTAAAAATCTATTGTGACACGTATTTCAATGCATTCCGCATTATTTTTATACTCCGTATGTGAAGGTAAGTTTTATTTTGGAGTTATGTCCTTGCGACGTTGAAAGATGAAGGGGGGGGGGGGGTAGGAGATGTTCTTTATTTTATTTATTTATTTTTATTTTATTGTATTTGTTCGAGAATTGTACAGCTTTACATTTAAAAAAAGTATATAATTAAAATAGTTACATTCACAATAATAAATATTACATTACATTAACAAAAATAGTTACATTAATAAAAATAAAGCCAATTTATCAATTCCATGTTTATGTTATTTAAATGTTTTTATCAGTGGTAATATATAGATAAAATATTACACAGCTGAAAATTTAGACTAAGCTTGGCAAACGGTGTTTGAAAATGATGCGGAATGCATCGAAACATGTGTCACGATAGGTTTTCTGAAATAGTTGAATTTAATAAAATATTTCTATAGTATTATATTCTATAGTATGTTGGTGTAGTAATTGTCCTGACGAAGAGACGAGTACGTTTTGAAACCGGAAGACTAAAATATCGGTGAGTGGTTGTATACTAAAATAACTGATATTTTGTGGAAATAAACAAGTTACCAGGGACTGAGTGAGTTAACCCTATAAAATCTTACATTTATTTTGCACCCGCTTGCCCTCAGTTGTGCACACAGCACACAAAGACCCCCACAGGATACTCGCCCTTCCACACTGAGAAGCCCTTCATCCCCCATCCCCCATCACTACACCCTACGCGATATCTCCCATTCGCGGAAAAAATGTTGTAAAACACTGGTTCGACTTTATAAATGGTTATTTGATATTGTATTTAAACAGTGGTCTCCAACAATTTTCAAACGACATTTATTTTTAACTTTCTTCAGTAATTTTTTTTTTGTTGTTGTTTTCTGTTAAATCAAATATTTGTTGTTTATATTAGCACTTTAAATCTATTATATTTATATTTTTGATATTGTATTTTTTTAAGAGAACTTTTTGTGATTTTAGTATTTACACAAATATTTCAATTTCATACTATTTAGGTATACTCATTATTAGAAATAGGTATCAAATTGTGGTAGAGTGGGTTCGAACCGAGATACTCTGACTTACGAGTCAGCGACACTAACCACGGGACCACAACCCGACACATTCGTATTCTTCCTAGTACCCTTTATTATGACCTAAAATAAAATGTATACCCACATACAATTTGTGGGATTTTTTTGTTTTAGAATATAGTAGATTTTTTTGTACATTATAAAAAAAAATAAAATTATATTATGGATTTACTGGGTGTACGACCTGTTACAGGCTGGTTTGAGTGAATACTTTATAAATTTTTAAATTAAAATAATAAACTCATTTGAGTCTACTGTAGTTATATACATATACATTTATTTTTTTAAACATAAATTTATTTAAAAAAAAGTTCGTGACAATTGTTTCACTTTTTTAAAATTATTTTTTATAAACATCAATTGTATACATTTATTTAAATCCCAATTTCAAACATATATTTTTTTTGCAGAGACCCCACCAAGCTACCTTGTGTGTCTTGTCGGTGGAGTTCTTTTTTTAATACATTTTCATTGTTTTTCACCATTTTAACCTAATATACACATAAAAAAGAGAGACTACTTTGTTAGGCCCTTATCAAACTACAGTAGTTTGATAATGCCTTACCTAACCTCCCGAAACCTGAGATAGTTATCGTTAACATAGAGAACGTTATAACCGACTTCCACTATATTTAAAACAATAGTTATTCTTTCAAGTATTTATTCATCCCTTTTACTTGTAGTGCCTTGCTGGTTCCCCGTTAAGGGCATACACACAGCATTGTTTTGTATTCTATCGACAGCTCGTGTCATTCATACGGGACATGTGTAATATCTGTTGACCAATATGTCACAATATCATCTCTGCACTTTCTCACACATTGGTTATTTAGAGGGGCTGTAAGTGCTAATAAGTACCGCGTATTTCGATAATACTGAAAACTTAGTACCGGAGAACCAAAGTACCACTATTCTGTTGTAGTCCAAGCGACATAAGCGTAATTTTGATAAAACCTCAAAATATGAAAGAAGCTCGAATGGTCATAAAAGAAAATGATCCTAGTCTGAGATAAGCATTATATATAGGTGAAATTAAGAAAGTGTGTTGAGATGGTTTGCACATTCATAAGGAATGAGAGAATAAAGAACGGTAAAACAAATTTACGGGGTGAATGGTTTATGAAATAATAGCACATATATCGCTCACTCATTTCAACAACGTCATATATCAAAAAGCTTGATTTTTCAGGAGATCGTTTTTAAAGTTTAAAAATATAATTAAATGTATTAAATATTAATATCAAGCCATTTTTAAACTTTTTACTGTGCAACAGATCTTTTTAGGTAAAACCTGAATTTTTTTCTCCATTTGAAAAATATTTAGTATATTTAAAAAAATAATTAAACAATACCTTTACATCAAAATGCAGAAACAACACTTTCTGCACTGTGGCGGGTAAATATTAAATGAAAAATATGCCGATTTTGCTGGGATATAGTACATTTTCTTGGCATTCCGAAAACATGCACGACTGAAAATTGACTTTTTTTTTATATATGACGTTGTTGAAAGAAGTGAGCGATGTGGTTAAAAATATAATAGCACGTAAATGGTTGAGTATGGTTCAAATTCGAAATATAGTTCTTTACAGTACCACACTACTCAAATTCTTGGAACTTGTATATAGAAGTTCCAAGAATTTAAGTAATGTACATAGTTGTCAATCATGGTGAGAATTAGTGAATTTTACAGTGTGTAAAGTAATCATTTAAACCAGCCTATGACGACCGTAAGCCCCGTAAATGCCCGGACTTCCATATTTTACTTCGTCTTTGATGAGATATCAAAAAATAATATGAAAAATAACTCCTTTAATTGGAGATAATCCAAATTTGTGAACAAGTATTTGGACACACTCAAAATAATGTAAATAAATTAACTGGTCAAATAATAAGCTCAAATAATAAAAATGTTAATGATATTTTCTGGCGTTTCTCATTTATGTGATTATAATCCAGGATTCGGACCTCACGTACTGATATAAGAGTTTCTGATCAATAAAAAAGCTTATTTTCATCTCACCAATAGATAGTCTCTAGTTATTATTTGAATAATTCGATTCTCTCAGCTAAATTGTACTAACCTCTTGTCTTTAGTCGCTCGGCCGAGCACGTTTGAACGCTGTGCAAGTAAGTACCCGGCCATCCCCTAAAAACGTTGCATTTCGCCAATTTGTTTGGTGAAATGGTTTTGTAATCTACTTGTAACGAGTGTCCTCTCGCAATAGGGGAGGCGAGGGCAAACTGAGAGCAGGGGTAATAGGCTGAACTTATCAAGGGTACTTGGAAATATCGCAACGATAATGTTGTTTCGAGGAAAACATAAATATAATACGATTCTGAAGGGCGATTGCGTTTTGCAGATCGACAAGGAGAAATGGAAGATTTTTCATATATATTTTTTTGAAGTTCCTCACAAATAACTATGATAAACATGATAGATGAAGAAGAATACGGAAGTATGGGCATTCACAAGGCTTACGAGCGTTACAGGCTTGGTCAAGTAATCACTTTACACACGTGTAACATTCACCAATTCTACCCATGATTGACAATCACACTACTTATTTTTTTGGAACTTCTGGATAAATTTATCACACTTTACCTAACCTAACTGTATGACTCCAAAGCCGCATCCGACTCTTTGACCTTTTAAGTGCGACTCCGTCACAAATATCCACGGAATGGCTTTTCGACTCTACGAATTCATACAAAAAATCTTTTTCAAGCGTGAAACTTATTAAAAGCAAACTAAAAAATCGTCTTTTTGACGAGAACCTGAAAGCTGAAATTAACGACACACAAACCTGACTGAATCCTACTTTTAAAGGAGATGCAAGGACATTATTCGCAATAATTAATTATTGCCCGGAGTTTTTATCACTCATCGATTTTAGAGTCCCGGGAGCACAGACCAGAAACAAAAATTTATTTAAAATCCCTAAAATTAAAAATAAAATTAATCCTTAAAATTAAAATAAAATGTTCACCAAGTCCTACCAAAATTAATTTTTAAATCGAGTCTGCGATATCCGCAATGTAATGCTCAATGACGTTTCTTTTAATACCTTAAAGACAAATATTGTTGATGTCTATTTGACTAGTTGGAAAAGAAAATTTCTTTTAATCGATAAAAACATGTAATGTAAGTTTATTATAAAGATATACTCTTATGTGCATGACAGTTAATTTTTATTTTTAGATTACTTAGTGAAACCTCTAATTGGAATGTTATTTTTATTATTTTTTTATTATATTCTTCTTCTTCTTCTTCTTCGCGGCCTGTTTTTAAGAGGGATTAGCCTCCTGCGACATCGATTCCCAGCTATCAGCCCATCTCTTTGGTGGTCTGCCCGGGAGTCGTCTACCATGGGGTTGGCCGTACAATGCGATGTGGGGGAGTCTGGATGGTTCCATTCTCCTCACATGCGCATACCATTGTCTTCTTCGTTGCCTTCCCCACCTAACGACATCTTCGATCTCGCATATTTCCCTGATCTTGGCATTTCTCAATCTATCTCGAAGACTCTTGCCTGTTATGCTTCTCAGAGTCTTCACTTCTGACACTCTAAGCGCGTTTTTATTATGTTATTTTTATTAAATATTATGTTGGTTTTCATATGTTAAAAAAAAATATGTATATAAATAAAATATAATGTTCTTATGGATAACTTACTTTCAATTTTTTTTATCAATTGATAAAATCCTTTTTAAGTGTGAAGTCAAGTTTCATTAAGGGTTAAAGATTACATTATAATTAAGGTGTACCACGTAGAATTGAAAATATATTTTTTAAGTTTTTACGTTTATCGTTTTAATGTCCATATTTGGCCCTTTGGTTTATAAGTTTGTCGACCACTGACTTGACCTAACCTTACTTAACGTCCAATATATTTTCACCAAACCCAAGTAACATAACGTTTATTTTTTTGATTTTTTTTTTTTATAATTTTTTTAATCAAAGATACATTGTATGGCATAATAATCAACATAGTTACATATACACAGTTTTTTTTACGTGCTACCTCACTAAGATTTTCGTTAGTTAATTTAAATTTATTTATATAAGATGTCAGTCGGTCTTTAACTATTTTTTAATATAATTGAATTATTTCTTAAAATATCGTTTTTGTATAGAAAAATTTTTTTTTTTCGTAATAAATAAATGCTTTTGAAGAGAAAGGAGTTATTGAATGGTAAGGAGATAAAAAAATATATAAAAATATTTTTTCAATATTTTTTTTTAATCGAGCGCAGAGAGACGTCTAACTCTCAGCGCGGCCGAATGCGTTCTAATTTGAACGTTCAAGATCTTGGCGCTTACCTACAAACATAGAAATAACAGTTTCCGAAATATGTGGAGCATTTGCAGACCAGGTCTGACTTGGAAAGGTCCATCTGTTACAATCGCGACAGGTTATCCATTGTCCTGCACCAAAGTGCTACAATTAGCGATGTTTAAACACACTATTAACCCCTTCCATCACCGCGGGGTGTTCCAGCCCCCCAAAACCCTTCCGGAGGACATCTGCCGACTGGGCCGAGTGACTAGACACCCTGCTGGGTCTACATTTGTGGCGAAAATGACAAAGCAGCCTTTGGACCCCACGAGAACTCAACAGTCTTTTGGTTTGCCTTCAAACTTTCAACACACCCCCATTATGTCAGTCACATGTTTTAAAATGTCACTGTTATGACGAAATAGGTTTGTTCACATATTGCCAAAGGGCGTTTACATGAAAAAATGCATAATCAACATTGCTATTTTTTGATATGGTACCACCTTTTTTTTTAGCAAAAGAGAAATACTGATTATTTCAACTTAACATTTTTAATTCAAGGACAAAATGGTGCAGTGTTTTATTCTCTCTGCCTACTGCTGGGGAGAAACGATGTGATGGCTAGTTAGATTATTTAAAAGAGTTTTTACTATCACATTTATTTAATATTTACAATCATATCATTTCCGCCTCCATAGTGTAGTGGTTTGCGCGGTAGCCTACCATACTGGAAGTCCCGGGTTGGATTCCCAAGAGGGTCAAAATAAATATAACTGATCTTCCAGTCTAATATTTATTTAATATGACCCTGGACTGGTACCTGAAGCGGAAGGCTGATCACCTTTCCTTCGTGTATTTAACGATCAAGGTAACACTGCTTCTATACGATGCAGTGCCCTATGCATCATTGGGGTGCGGATAAGGGTTAGAAGAATAATCATATCCTGGACATGAAGCGCAGGACTAATCACCTTGCCTTAATAATTAATTTAAAACTAACTCACTAACCATTACGCTGCTTCGCTGCAAGGGTAGGCAGAGATAATAGAATGTCACACGAATCTGTATTTGCAAAAAAAAATCCTCTTCCACATTCATGCATCTCCTCATACACACATGCATACATGGCGATTGTTCGGACTCTTCACAGTATTAACGTATTATTATGTATTATATCAGATACAGAATTATTTACCCTACGGATGATATGTCGATATTATAGGAGTCTCATCTTGATATGACATCTATCGTTGAGCGTGTCATCCATCATTATGAAGACGTAAAAAAACATCGCATCATTCAATATTACTAAATATATTGAATGGGATCAGGACCGTCGAGGCGCTGTTTAGAACTACCCAAGACAAGGACAATTACTCTCAAGTGATAGTCGACGTCAGAGGGACCACACATAGAAGAAAAAAAGGAAAAAGATGTGCGGAAAAGTTGAGACAAGTATTGTAAAAGAATTTACTAAATTTATGTTGCGATGGTTTGGATATGAGGATAACTTAATTTCTGGTATTTTCAGTTTGATAATAAGACTTGATTTACTGTCAAAAGACAAATTTCAAATGGAACAGGGTGATAATAGAATCGTAGACCTTAGGATTCAAGGTTAACAACCTCAACGAATAGACTACATCAAAGAAATTCGAGCACTGATTGGATATTTTAAAAAAAGATAGTCAACAAATGCTTATCAAACAGCTCCAGTACTTGATATGGTACTAAATGTAGGGGTGAGAGATAATTTTATTCACCCCTAATTCTTTTAGCCTGGTCTTTATTGTTACCAAACGGCTCTGTTTGATTAATCGTTTGGTACAGGATATAAAAAATAGGTTTAGGATCACGTTAGCATGGATATCCCGAAGGACCAAGCTCGAATCCCTGAGGGACACCAGTTGAAAACATATTGAAGAGAAGTGTTTAACAATTGAAATGAATTAAAACAGTACTTGAGCAATACGTGAAGTCTTATTGTGATTTTTTATTATTATAAAAGCGTAACAACTGTTATTTTTTAGCTGAGATTACAACAGGTCCATTTTTATAGAGCTAAATGTAGACGACAGACTTCCAGTCTTTTTCAGACGAGTGCTTCAGTTTTTCAGACACATCGCTGAAATATACGATGGAAACATTAAAAACTCTTGGAAGGGGTCGAAGGTAGTAAAAGCAGTAAATCAAAAATGGCAGTATAAGAAGTTGTCAACCAATGGTTACAGGTTCACCTATATATAATTTAATTTTACACACAAAAATCCATTTCATAATAAAATTACATAAAATCATACTCAAAACCCTAACTACGGTAATGTATTGAAACATATAATAATAATAATAATAATAAAACCCTTACCCGCACCCCAATGGTGCATAGGGCACTGCTTCATATAAACGCAGTGTTATCTTGATCGTTTACACATGAAGGAAAGGTGATCAGCCCTCCGCTTCAGGTACCAGTCCAGGGTAATATTGAATAAATATTACAGTGAAAAAATCACTTATATTTATTTGACCTCCCCCCTGGGAATCGAACCCGGGACCTCCAGAGTGGTAGCCGAGCGTGCTGACCATTACACTACGGAGGCGGATATATAAGGATATGTAATAATAAAGAATCTTTTTCCGTATTAATGTTTTCTAATATTTTTGTACTTGTGATTATAATTATATTGTGAAATGCAAAAATAAAAGTCTTCCACTGTCTATGAGGATAACGAAAAAAAACTCTTCTGCCATCTATGTTAAAAGCGAAAAAGAAGAGCACTAACTCTTCCGCTATCTATGAAGATAGCGACAAAAAAGAGCATCAACTCTTCCGCCATCTATGTGTATAACGACAAAAAAGAGCATCAAATCTTCCGCCATATATGAGGATGACGACAAAGAAGAGTATTAACTCTTCCTCCATCTATGAGAATAGCGATAAAGAAGAGCATCAACTCTTCTGCTATCTATAAGGGTAACGACAAAGAAAAGTATCAACTCTTCTGCTATCTATAAGGGTAACGACAAAAAAGAGTATCAACTCTTCTGCTATCTATAAGGGTAACGACAAAGAAGAGTATGAACTCTTCTGCTATCTATAAGGGTAACGACAAAGAAGAGCATCAACTCTTCCGCTATCTATCAGGATAACGACAAACTCTTTCGCTACCTATGAGAATAACAACAAAGAAGAGCATCAACTCTTCTGCTATCTAAAAGAATAGCGACAAATAAGATCATTGAATCTTCCTCTATCTATGATAACACCTACAAATAAGAGCATCAATTCAACATCACTAGTTATTTATTTCGAGTAACCGATTAAATAAAGCATCTTCTTGTAACAGTTAGGCTATAGTCGTCTCCACAGGTGTGAGACGGGCCATTGTTATACGGGAGCTAAACTGTCACTGAGTCGGTCATGCCTCCGCTCGACTTCTTCATCTGTCAACTGCACCTCTCCGCGTGCGCCTGTGTGCGTGTGTATGTGTGTGTGCGTGTGTGTGTGAGACAGGAGTGCCCACCTGTGAAATCTCCCGATCTAAACGCGTCCAGGAAATGACAGATTCAGGGCTATTGCGTTCCTTGACAGACAAAAGAACAATGGGGAAATCATTTATGGTGACAAGTACAACACTGTATCACGCACGGGTAAGGGTCATACGCATATGTGAATGCAACGTACCTAGTGTCAAAATTTCAAAGCAATCGGTGAATCACTTAAGGAAATTTAAGATTTTCCATATACTAACGTTTATATTCAAATGTTGGCTCCAACCCTAATGTGTGAATGTGAAGCATGGAGCTGGCAAAAGAAGGATGAGAGTAGACAGAATTCAGTCGAAATACGATCTCTCAGACGAATGTGCGGCAAACGATGATTAAATAGTGATATAAGGAAAGAATGTAAGGCTGAGACAAGCATGATCGTTTAATTAAGATAAGTGTGTTGAGATGATCTTTTTAGGTAAAACCTGAATGTTTTTTCTTCAATTGAAAAATATTTAGTATATTTGAAAAAATAATTAAAGAAAACCTTTTCTTCAAAAAGTAAAAACATCACTTTGTAGCGAGTAAATATGAAGCTAAAAATATGCCGCTTTTGCTGTGGTTTAGTACATTTTCTGGGCATTCCGAAAATATGCACAACTTAAAATTGACGATTTTTTTATATATGACGTTGTTGAAAGGAGTTAGCGATGTGTGTTATAGCAATGTATGCATGTAATACACACGGCAACGTCAGCAGTGGAGTATTAAGTGGTTGTCATATGTCGGATGACAAAGAACTAGTGATTATCGCCATCGCCCCCAGGATACAATTTGTTTACGTATTCCTTAATATTGTGTTTCTCAATGCGTTCTAGAATGCTTTGTTTACCATAAAGAATACACTGAATTTCAATTTTGAGATAATCCAGATAAATTGGAGATAATCCAGATTATGTGAACAAGTATTTGGACACACTCAAAATGTTGTAAAAAAAATCCTGGTCAAATTATAAGCTTCAATAATAAAAATGAAAATGATATTTTCTGGCGTTTCTCATGTACTTATGTGATTATATATAATCCAGGATTCGGACCTCACATACTAATAAAAGAGTTTCTGCTCAATAAAAAGCTTCTTTTCATCTTACCAATAGATGTCTCTAGTCAAGTTCTAGTGATTTAAGAATAATGGTTCAAAATTGGTTCATTTATATATAGAACTTCCAAGAATTATAGTAGTGTGGTTCAATAAGTGGCTTGAAATTAATTTTTTATACATTGTATTATATTTTTAAACTTTTATAACGATCTCCTGAAAAATCAAGTTTTTTGATATATGACGTTGTTGAAAGGAGTGAGCGATATATATATATAAATGTATATATATATATATATATATATATATATATATATATATATATATATATATATATATATATATATATATATATATATATATATATTGTATATATTGTATATATATATATATATATATATATATATATATATATATATATATATATATATATATATATATATATATATATATATATATATATATATATATATATATATATATATATATATATATATATATATATATATATATATATATATATATATATATATATATATACTCCAAGTGACTATATTCTAGCTACTAAATCTCCGCTTATCATGTCTCTTCTTAGCCATCAGCTTCTTCAGATCTTTTGTAGGTAATTATTTCCTTTTCCCGGCGGTTGACATTTTGACATTCGCTTTAGGTTTGACTGTGGCCGCGTGACGTGTGACACAGTGGCGGACTGGTACAGATAACATCTCGGATAAGGAAGCCGTCGGGCTCGGTTTCACGTTTCACCACACCCACTACAGAAGATTACTCGAGCTTTGCATACTATTAGTCACTGGGTTGTATTTGGGCATAAAAATAATATTTTGTTTTGGGTTGATATGGATAACTCCACTTTAATTTATATATTAAATGTTAAATCAAGCACTGATTAAAATTAAGTAATAAATTAAGTTGTATTTTAATATTATTTTTGACATCTCATCAAAGATTAAGAAGAATATGGAAGTCTGGGCATTTATGGGGCTGACGACAGTCATAGGCTGGTTTAATGATCACTTTACACACGTGTAACATTCACGAATTCTACCCATTATTGACAACCGCACTACTCAAATTCTTGGAAGTTCTATATATATATATGAATTAATTTAGAAACCTTGTTCTTTAATCACTAGAACTTCACTAGAGACATCTATTGGTGAGATGATTTTGTGAACTTGTATTTGGACACACTCAAAATGTTGCAAGTAGTATTTTATTGTCAAAAACACATAAAAATAAATTTTTGTGACAGTTGTATTTTTATGTGTTTTTTTAAAAATTAAATACAACTTAGTACACTCTAAAAAGAAGTGTTGGATTTAACATTCAATACATAAAAAATTACAACATAATACTCGTTCGAAAATCTGGATTATCTCCAATTAGGAGTTGTTTTTATATTATTTTCTGGGCAGCTTTGATATGGAAATATGGGCGTTACATGATTCAAGAACAATGCTTCTAAATTGGATCATATATCGCTCACTCCTTTCAACAACGTCAAATATCAAAAAACTTTTATTTTTTTATAACACAAGTTAATTATATTTCAATAATTCAATTTTTTTTTCGTTTTTCATCATTTTTTTAAAATTCTATTTCACATATTATTATTTTCCATGAAATGTTTTTATGTTTTTACATATATTATTTGTTTTAATTACTACATATCGCTCACTCCTTTCAACAACGTCAATAATCAAAAAAACTCGATCGTTTTAAAGTTTAAAAATATAATAAAATGTATTAAAAATAAATAAAAACTACCTATTTATTGAACTTTTTACTATGCAACAGATCTTTTTAGGTAAAACCTGAGTGTTTTTTCTCCATTTGAAAAATATTTAGCATATTAAAAAATAAAATAAACAATACCTTTTCTTCAAAATGGAAAACAACACTTTCTGCCCTGTAGCGGGTAAATATTAAGTAAAAAATATGCCGCTTTTGCTGGGATATAGTACATTTTTTGGGCATTCCGAAAACATGCAAAACTGAAAACTGTCGATTTTTGATATTTGACGTTCTTGAAAGGAGTGAGCGATATATTTAGAACTCCCAAGAATTTGAGTAGTGTGGTTTTCAATCATGGGTAGAATTGGTGAATGTCACACGTCTGGAATGATCCCTTAGACCAGCCTATGACGGTCGTAAGCCCCTTAAATGCCCAGACTTCCATATCCTTCTTCATCTATGTTGAGATGTCAAAAAATTCATGAATATAGTTCGTACTACACCCCTGGAGAGATCGATGCGAGACGTCATCTCAACACAATGTATGTGGGTAGATGGAAAATAAGTAACTGCATTGTTTATTTCACATGTATAATAATTTCTTAAAAATTCTATTTGAAAAAAAGGACTTTTTAAGTTGCGATTGTGTTACTTTGGGACGGAAGTATCATGGTAGATTTGAAGAGAGATATATTTTAGTCACATTAAAAAAATATTGTATATATTTGAAATAATCACATCTTCCGTTCGAATACAATACGATAACAAGGCTCTTGTTAGATTGTAAGGATCTTCAATCGTGAATGATGTAGAAAAAAATACAGGGTGAGTCTGACGATTTTTTCATCATTTTTTTATTTCATCATATTTATTTATCAATTACAAATTATAATAATGTGTCCTCACTAGGTTTTCCCGTTTGGGCACATTTTTCAACGTTTATAATCCGCCTCCGTACTGTAATCGTCAGCACGCTCGGCTACCGTACTGGAGGTCCCGGGTTCGATTCCCAGAGAGGGGGTGAAATAAATATAAGTGATTTTTTCACTCTAATTTTTCTTCAATATTACCCTGGACTGGTACCTGATGCGGTGAGGGCTGATCACCTTTCCTTCATGTTTTAACAATCAAGATAACACCGCGTTTATATGATGCAGTGCCCTATGCACCACTGGGGTGGGAATAAGGATTTAAAGATGAAGAAGAATATTAAATATTATATAAATGAAAATTTTAAAGTGTCCCAATTTAATATTATACTTGCACCGTTTTTCCCTTTTACATATGGTATATGAAAGAAAATGGAAGTCTGAGCATCCCAGAGCTTACGACCTTGCATTTGGCTGGCTCAAGCGATCACTCTGTACACTTGTGTAACTTTCACCATTCTGGTAATTTTTGAACATCCATATTGCACTAATTTAAAAAAAAAACCTGTAGGTATATATGCAGTCGTCTTAGATCCTTCCTCATACGGGTAAGGCTTATATGCATTTGCAAAGGTTTATATGCATTTGTAAAGTATGGTTGATTGTAGCACCATCAGTTAAGGAATTGATGTATGTAACATAGCGTTTCATATCAAATTGAGACACCTTCAAAATGTCATCTCATCCGTCGGGTAAATAATCCAGTGTCTGATATAATAAGTAATGTTTCATGTTTGTTTAAAATGTATTTGTTTTTTAATGCCATCAAATACTACATGGCCGAATAATGTGATTTATTTCAGATCTACCCACTTCCATATTTTTTTTATGAATAGCTCTTTCATTATTTTTTTTCTATTTTAACGGCTATATGGATAATAAAAGCATCTAAATTAATAAAAGTCTCATCGATGTTAAATTCGAGAAAGAAATACCTCATAAATTCCCAATATTCCACATCTATCAGAATTACATGTAACATACGAAAAGAATTCATCAACAGTGCATATACATATCGCTCACTCCTTTCAACAACGTCTTATATCAAAAATCATTAATTTTCAGCTGTGCATGTTTTCCGAATGCCCAGAAAATGTACTATATCCCAGTAAAAGCGGCATATTTTTAACTTAATATTTACCCGCTACAGGGCAGAAAGTGTTGTTTAAGCATTTTGAAGAAAATGTATTGTTTAATTATATTTTTAAATATACTTAATATTTTTCAAATGGAGAAAAAACCTTCAGGTTTTAACTAAAAAGATCTGTTGTACAGTAAAAACTTCAATAAGTGTCTCGATATTTATTTTTAAAACATTTTACTATATTCTTGAACTTTAAAAACGATCTCCTGAAAAATCTAGTTTTTTGATATATGACGTTGTTATACGTGCGATACGTACGAGTATACAATTTTCAAAACATGGTGTAATGTGGATGTTGAATAATGAATAGTAACACAAGTGACCGTTACACAAGTGTGTAAAGTGATTACTTAACTCTGCCGAATGCCAGGTCGTAAGCCCTGAGATGCCCGGACCTCCATCTTTCCTTCGTATAAAAACAATAGATGCTTCGTATCAAGATGAGACACATATAGCATGCAGTGGTGTTCACTGAGAATAAATCACGGTAAGCAGTAGAGGTAGGTAGTAAAGTAAGCTAGGTACGACTTACTAGGGTAGGCAGTAGAGGTAGGTCGTAAGGTAATCTAGGTACTACTTACTGCGATAGGCAGTAGAGGTAGGTAGTAAGGTAATCTAGGTACTGCTTCGTAAGGTAGGGTGGGTACTTTTTTGAGTTATTATATCGCTCACTCCTTTCAAGAACGTCATAAATCAAAAACCGTTAATTTTCAGTTGTGCATGTTTTCGAAATGCCCAGAAAATGTACTATATCCCAGCAAAAGAGGCATATTTTTAATTTAATATTTACCCGCCACAGGGCAGAAAGTGTGTTGCATTTTGAAGAAAATGTATATTTTAATTATTTTTTTAAACATACTAATTATTTTTCAAATGGAGAAAAAACCTTCAGGTTTTACCTAAAAAGATCTGTTGCACAGTAAAAAGTTCAATGAGTGGCTTGATATTTATTTTTAAAACATTGTATTATATTTTTCAACTTATAAAAATTTCTCCTGAAAAATCAACTTTTTTGATTTATGACGTTCTTGAAAGGAGTGAGCGATATGTTACACGCAAGTTAGGATAGACACAGCTTTTCTACATATATGGAAGGTACGCCCCTGATAACATGAGCTATTTCTGCACTAAAGGTGTAGCCGATAATAATATTATGAGTACAGTAAAATTGGAATTATTCTAGCCCTCAAAATATTGGCAACCCGTCCCTACCTTTACAGAAGGGTGGAATAGTTACAGAACCCCTCGTCAGATGTCACTCGATCCTCGTTGACAGGTCAGTTAATCCCTTTTGACACCTACCTACATGTCCACCCTTTGATTCTACACCGCGAATTGTACCCGACATCACCTATGGTGAATATCCCACCCTAGTTTGGTCTGCTTAGGAATTTTGAAAAAGAAGATTATAAAAAAAAAAACAAATACATCAATCGGAAAAATTCGACATACACCCATCGTTTCGACATCAATTATTCATCGTATATTTATTTATTTTTCATTAATGTTTTACCACTATTTCTTAAAATCTACTGTAACACGTGTTTCGATGCATTTCGCATTTCATTTTCTAACACCAAATGATGCGGAATGCATCGAAACACGTGCCACAGTGGATTTTAAAAAATAGTGCTATTTACTAAGTAAAAAATAATAGATTTAAAAAAAAACGGATAGATTTTACCACAAAGTGACTGCCGAATCAATTAATGAAATTAAGTCGGAACTTCTATGTTCGTTTTTATGAAGAAAGGGCTTACGACCTGGCATGTTGCATCTCAAGCTGAGGCACTTATTATTTAAAAAAAAAAAAAATAAATAAATAAATAAATTTAAAAAATTAAAAAAATAAATATATATATATATATATATATATATATATATATATATATATATATATATATATATATATATAAATATATATATATATATATATATATATATATATATATATATATATATATATATATATATATATGTATATATATATATATATATATATATATGTATATATATATATATATATATATATATATATATATATATATATATATATATATATATATATATATATATATATATATATATATATATATATATATATATATATATATATATATATATATATATATATATATATATATATATATATATATATATATATTTATATATATATATATATATATATATATATATATATATATATATATATATATATATATATATATATATATATATTAGTGTAAAACAGGATTGGTCACGTTTTGTCGGAACATTAATTAAGATTTCGATAGAATCCGGAAAAATTGCATTTAAAGCATTGTGCAATATTGGAAATGTAGATTTTTGATGAGGACCTCCACATTTCGTTCACTCCTTTCAAGAACCTCAAAAATAGAAAAGCTTGATTTTTCAGGAGAACGTTTTTAAAGTTTATAAATATAATACAATGTATTAAAAATAAATATCAAGCCACTTATTGAACTTTTTACAGTGCAACAGATCTTTTTAGGTAAAACGAAAATCAGATAACAACAGATCTTTTTAGGTAAAAGAAGGTTTTTTCTCCATTTGAAAAATATTTAGTTTATTTAAAAAAAATAATTAAACAATACTTTTTCTTCAAAATGCAAAAAAAACACTTTCTGCCCTGTAGCGGGTAAATAATAAGTTTGAAATATGCCACTTTTGCTTGGATATAGTACATTTTCTGGGCATTCCGAAAACATGCACAGCTGAAATTTACGATTTTTCATTTATGACATTCTTGAAAGAAGTGAGCGATTTGTGTAATCTCTGAGACCTGGATATATTCAAAATATTGTTATCTTTAAAGCTACGAGTAGATTCAAGGATGGCTAAATCCTTATTTTCAACTCAATCTGCCTGTGCCTGGATAATCCTGGATTGTGGAAACTAGCGAGAATTGAATATAGTGAAATCGATATCATACACTCAAAACAGATTGAAATTGTTTTCAAAACATATCCTTTGTAAAATGAGCGCAAAATATAGAGTATGTATTTCTAAAATGAGAACAATATAAATATAGGTACTGTAGTAACATAACCTTTACCTGATTATTGATATTGTAAGGGATATTTTTCTGAGAAAAAATACACATTACGTCAACTGTAAAAGAGATATGAATTACACAAATTTTCTCTCACAATATTTTGTCAGCATCCGTGGGATAGCAGTTAGGGCGTTTGTGCACAACATGGAATTTTACCGTCCGGCACTTCAGTTAGCATGATAAAACGGATGATTGGCTTGTGCTTTCGTTCATCTTTCTTTGGATCGGTGCGTGAACACGTTGCGCGTTAATTCGATAACGCTAAACTGTCGTATTCGTTTTTATTTTTCAAAACCGGACTGCCGGACGGTAAAATTCCGTGTGGTGCACAAGCTCACTTAGCGTGTTTAGTTACCGTGCTGGAGGTCCCGGGTTCGATTCCCAGGGGGGGTAAAAATAAATATTAGTGATTTAACACTCTAAATATATATTTAGTATTACCCTGGACTGGTCTTCTTCGTCGATGTTGAGATGTCAAAATTATAAATATAACTACTAATTGGAGATAATCCAGATTTATGAACAAGTATTCGGACACACTCAAAATGTTGTAAATAAACTGGCTGGTTAAATTATACTCTAAAATTTAAAAAAAAATTAAAGGATATTTTCTAGCGTTTCTCAAGTATTTGAATATAAAACAGGATTCGGACCTCACTTATAAATGAAAGAGTTTCTGCTGAATAAAAAACCTCCCTCATCCCACCATAGATGTCTCTAGTGAAGTTGATCGTGAAGTCAAACACTGTGCTTCGAGTTTGATCAATATATCTAGAAGTTTCAAGAATTTGAGTAGCGTGGTTGTCAATCATGGGAAGAACTAGTGAATTTTAGACGTGTGTAAAGTGTTCACTTAAACCAGCCTATGAGCATCGTAAGCTTCGTAAATGCCCCATATTCTTCTTCATCTATGTTAAGATGTCCAAAAAATCATGTAAACTATATAGTTGTTTTTTTATTAAATAAAATACAACATTTTGAGTGTGTTCAAATACTTGTTCACAAAATCTGGATTATCTCCAATTACAGGAGTTATTTTCATGTTATTTTTGACATCTCATCAAAGATGAAGGAAAATATGGAAGTCTGGGCATTTACGGGGCTGACGACCGTCATAGGCTGGTTTAAGTGATCATATTCTTCTTCATCTTTGATGAGACGTTAAAAATAATATGAAAATAAAATACAGTTCCATCAAAAAATCTCAGTTCAAAAAATGAATCCAAAAACCCTTTTTAAAATATTGTAGCATAATACGAAGGGTTTACTAAGAATTGCCCTAACCTCGGTGATTTTCAATGACAGCTAAGTCCAAAACGTTTGACAGTCCGTCAGCGAGTTGGCGAACACAAAAAGAACAACAAAAATACAAATAAGCATTGTTGCACTAACAAAAGGTGCAGTTTCCTCAGTGAACACCAAAGGTGTTTGTCAAAATTTACCGCACGGATTATCCGGCCAATCTTCACTCTGCCAAAACGGGTTAAAAAAAGATTAAGCCGGGTTTAAAAACCGTATTCAAAGACAATATTTTGAGTGTGCCAATTTTTCTGGGTTGTTCCCCAATTAGAAGTTGTTTTTATTTCATTTTTTGACATCTCAACCTAGATGAGATATTGAGATGTCAAAAATATATATGGCGCTCACTCCTTCAACAACGTCATATATCAAAAATCGTCAATTTTCTGTTGTGCATGTTTTCAGGATGACCAAAAAATGTACTACATCCCAGCAAAAGCGGCTTTTTTTAAACTTAATATTTACCCGCTACAGGGCAGAAAGTGTTGTTTTTGCATTTTGATGAAAAGGTATTGTTAATATTTTTTTTATTATAAAAATAAAAGAATATTTTTCGAACGGAGAAAAAACCTTCAGGCTTTACCTAAAAAGATCTGTTGCACAGTAAAAAGTTCAATAAGTGGCTTGATATTTATTTTTAATACATTCTATTATATTTTTAAACTTTAAAAACGACCTCCTGAAAAATCAAGTTTTTTGATAAATGACGTTGTTGAAAGGTGTGAGCGATATAGGAAAAATAACTCCTAATTGGATTTAATAATCCAGATTTGTGAACAAGTATTTGGACACACTCAAAATGTTGTCGAAGTTGTTTTTATTTTATTATAAAGATAATATTTACATGTACATCTCAACGTTGGCGAATAACTCAGACAATCAGTGTACACAAGACTCTAAAAATAAAGGATACTATTACATATACCGTTACGCCGTTTCTCTTCCGGGATAGCCAGAGAAGATGAAACGCATTCAAAATCAAGAAATATTAATTAATCAGAACGTTGAGAGAGTGAAAAATATTACATAGTCCTACCACCGACCCTTATCCGCACCCGATGGTGCATAGGGCACTGCATAAAACCGATGAAAATTTATTTCGTTTATTATATAAAACCAAGGTGACCATCAGTTTTGCGCTTCTGGTACCAGTCCTAGATTTTATTTAAAAAATTTAAAAGTGAAAAAAATGTACGAAAATTAGATTTATGTTTTGATTTCTTGATGGAACTGCATTTTATAAAATAAAATAAGAGCTATTTAATTTTTTCTACGTATATTTTAGTTGACCAGTAACCGGGTTTCGTCGTTACAGACATCATCACACTGGGAGGTTAGACAAAATTCTGTAAAATGGTATATACATAAGACAGGGGTTAAAAACTATGATTTTGTATATTATTCTTTAAATAATAATGCTATAAATTCCCAGACTTCCATATCCTTCTTCATCTATGTTGAGATGTTGAAAAATAACTTCTAAAATTAAAGATAATTTGCGATGTGTGAACAAAGTATTTGGACACACTCAAAATGTTTTAAAATGATTTTAAAATTAATTTAAATTGAACATCTACATGTTTTTTGACAACCCCCTGGGAATCGAGCCCGGAACCTACAGAATGGCAGCCAAATGTGCAAACCATTACACTATAGAGACGGACACATATTATATATGATATTATCTGCAGAGAAAATCGGGTGAAAAAATAGGGTTTTATCTCTTCCAAACCATCTCCCAAGGACTGTGAATAACACAACCACTTATTGTTCAAACGTACAAAACTCGCGTGTGTGGTCTTAAATTTGAACAATTCTAAACAATTTTCTGAGGCTTACGTACTTCATTGTTAGGGTTTTAGAGGCGCATTGTGTCACTTACCTATTTTTTTCCGAAAGGTTGTATCGGATGAAAAGTATCAAAATACCGCTTTTGTACATAGAGTTAACGTTATTGTACTAGCGTGAGGTGTGATATCATGCAGAAATTTGGGTATGAAAAAATCGGGGTGTATGTGAAAGGGCTTTATTTTATTTATTTAATACGTAAAGAATTTGGCAAAGGGAAATTCAATATTTTGGTTAAAGACGGAATTAAAATGCATATTGTGTGTCTTAAAAAAGATGAAGAATCTTTATATACGAAGGGAATATATTAGTCTAGGCGTTCATAGAGCTGGGATCACCTGTGTAACATTCATCATTCTGCCCATTAATGAACATCATTATTGACTTTGTTTTCAGAAGTTGTTTTTATATTGAAATCTCAACATAGACGAAGAAGTAAAAGGCAGTTTGTTTTTTCAGGGGTTACGACCTGTCATAGACTGGTTTAAGTGATCGCTTGACACACGTGCAACATTCACCATGTGTAATGGTGTGGTTGTCAATTATGAGTTGAGTAATGGTCCGTTACTCAACTCATGATTGACAACCACGCCGTTAAAATTTTTGGAACTTCTATAAATATCATTAATCTCGTGACACTGTACGTGTGAATTCAGTGGACCCATCTATGTTTAGATTGGGAAAGCTTTTATTTAGCAGAGACCATTTATTTGTATGTATGAAAGATCCTTTGTAATATTTTTTACTGTCTACATTTTAATGTGATTTAAATAATGTTGATCTGAAAGTTTATTTTATTTTATTCTTAATTTCACTTTATTATTGTTTTTGTTTTTTCCTTGTCTTTTCTCTATCTCTTATTTTTTTAAATATATATTATAGATTATTACAAAGAATGTGTTTTAACATATCACTCACTCCTTTCAACAACGTCATATATCAAAAATCGTCAATTTTCAGTTGTGCATGTTTTTAATAAGGCCCAGAAAATGTACTATATCCCAGCGAAAGCGGCCTTATTTTTAACTTAATATTTACCCGCTACAGGGCAGAAAATATTGTTTTTTTTTATTTTGAAGAAAAGGTTTTGTTTAATTTTTTTTTAAAAACTAAATATTTTTCAAATGGAGAAAAAACATTCAGGTGTTACCTAAAAAGATCTCTTGCATAGTAAAAAGTTCAATAAGTGGCTTGATATTTATTTTAACTACCTTTTATTATATTTTTGAAAACCTTAAAAACGATATCCTGAAAAATCAAGTTTTTGTTTTCAAATTAGGGAAGCTAATAGTCGCCATAAAATTCATAACAAGAGATTAATTTTAATTTTGACTTAAAGACATTAATTGACATACTAATATCCTTTTATTATTTTTATGATTACAATTATTTTGTTAGTTAGAGCCACAATCACTGCTAAACGAGTGCAGGCTTAAAAGAAAAGAAAAAAAAGCATTGCGTTTAAAAGCAAAAAATTAAAGACAGCGAATGCGAAGCGCTCCATGATAAATCGACATCGATCCAAAGTCAAGATAGAGCATAAGCAAGATCCGATTCCGCGAGCTGATTGATCGCTTTTCCGATCTAGGTTCCAGCAGCCGCCTGATGATACATGAATGAATGATACGTGAATGAGGATGAGGATGAATGATACGTGAATGAGATATGGCCGACAGGGGCGGGCAGAGGTGGAAGGTAGCCGGTGTTTGGAGAGGATGAAAGTCGAGCAGACCGATACTGTAGCAGTTCGAGTCCCCTCCGGCTCTTGAGGATAAACCCGTTTACTACGTCGGGAATAAGGGACGCTTTGCAGTGGCGTTACAATATCGCTCACTCCTTTCAACAACGTCATATATCAAAAATCGTCCATTTTCAGTTGTGCATGTTTTCGGAATGCCTAGAAAATGTCCTATATCCCAGCAAAAGCAGCATATTTTTTACTTAATATTTACCCGCTACAGGGCAGAAAGTGTTGTTTTTGCATTTTGAAGAAAATGTATTGTTTTTTTGAATATACTAAATATTTTTCAATTGGAGAAAAAACATTCAGGTTTTACGTAAACAGATCTGTTGCACAGTAAAAAGTTCAATAAGTGGCTTGATATGTATTTTAATACATTTTTTAAATATTTTTAAACTTTAAAAACGATCTCCTGAAAATCAAGTTTTTTGATATATAATATGACGTTGTTGAAAGGAGTGAGCGATATGTGTACTTTTTTCTAAGTAACAGATTATAGATCGATTACCATATTTTTTGTCGAGTTAACTAACTAACTAATGATCACGCAGCTTCCTAGCAGTGGTAGGCAGAGAGAATAGGACGCCACACCACTCTGTCTTTGCAAATATTCTTCGCCTCTTCCACGTTCATGTGTCTCCTTAATTATTTCGAATCCTTACCTGAAAAAAAGAGATATACCTACATAAATAACACTCTCCTTATTATTCATCGTTCATTTTGAGTAATATCACATTAACAATATCATAAGTGAACGATGAATGATAAGGATAGTGTTATATTAACATACCACAAAGCTAACAATGCTTTTAATATACAAAATATATAAATAAATTTACAACATTTTGAGTGTGTCCAAATACTTGCTCACAAATCTGGATTATTCCAAATATGTGAACAAGTATTTGGAACAAGTACACTCAAAATGTTGTAAATAAATTATCTGGTCAAATTATAAGCTAAAATGATAAAAATGAAAATGTTATTTTCTGGCGTTTCTCATGTGTGTGATTATAATCCAGTATTCGGACCTCACATGCTAATAAAAGAGTTTCTGCTCAATAAAAAGCTTATTTTCATCTCACCAATAGATGTCTTTAGTAAAGTTCTCGCGATTCAAGAACAATGTTTAAAAAAGGTTCATATATATATAGAGCTTCAAAGAATTTGAGTAGTGTGGTTGTCAAAAATGGGTAGAATTGGTAAATGTTACGCGTGTGTAAAGTGATCACTTAAACCAGCTTATGAAGGTCGTCAGTCCTGTAAATGCACAGACTTCCATATTCTTGTTCATCTTTGATAAGATGTCAAAAAATATAAATAAATGTTGGTCAAAGTTAAACCTATATTTTTATATGTATACATTTCTTTGATACGATTTTAAACGTATTCTGATGAATTTTTCTCGATATATATGTTAAAATATAACAAAACACAGCGATGAATAATTACAAAGCTGTCCGCTGGTTAGTTTTTACAAAGTTCACAGGCCGCCACTGGCTCCGGTCGTAATGAAGCAATTTAAATGCATGAGATGGGCGGACGGGGCGCTTCATTCCCCACCCCACAGCTACAGGGACGGATAGGAAGTGGGGGAGGGTGGCTTGTGCGGGGGGACACCCCCAGCCCGACCCGGAGAGAGAAAAACCAGGTCTGATTTTCACGAAAATCCGAATTGAAACGTCGGTGCGTGGTTTTTTTTGCGTTCGACGAAAGTGAAACGGTGACCTTAGCTTTTAAGCACCCTAAGCTTTTTTTTGTGACGTGCCAAATAATCTGTCAGTTTAGAAATTGAACGTTTTACGCAACCCTTTGAGTGTGTCCAAATACTTGTTAAAAAAAATTGCGTTTCTTCACTTAAGTAATATGAATTAATAATAGTAATATTAAATTGAAAGCTTTTAAATGTAAAATCATAGTGAAATTGGGGTACAATTTTGTTTCACAGTTTCTGTAACCAGTTTCTATAGCCTTCTTAGGTCATCCGAAATGAAGACTCTATGACCCATTGCAGGCCAAACACTTCGCGACAGAGTTAGAAACTCTGAAATAAGAAAAATCTGCGATGTTGAAGATGTTGTGCGATGGGGAAGAGAATGAAGACGTTTCTGGAGAAATCATGTGGGAAGAGCGAGTTCGGATCGAGTGGTGAAGATAGCAGCGGACAGCAACATAAGCGGTATCAGACCCCAGGAAGACCACCTAAACGATGGAGGGATAGCTGGTCTTCCACCTCCCAGGAGCGGACCGGAGAATGACAGGATATAGTCATAAAAAAAAGTACAAGAAAAAAAAGGAAGAAGAGTTGCTATAAATTTCGCAACTTATTTCATAAAACAAAAACAAAAAAATCAATTAGCAAGAGAAGGTCTGTCAGAAGCCTAGACGCTTCTGTATCAGATCTGGGAATGCGGTGGGACAGCTTTCAATAAGTAACTCTCACGAGAGGTGGTATCATACATTAAAAAAAAGGACATTGGTACCATAAACCAAGCTAGGACACAAAATGCCGAACCCTCTTCTAGTGAAACGGAAGGCCTGTTGATGACAGACAAAAAAAGTTACATAACCCTGATAAGATGAGAAATACGACAATACTTTAAGTGTGTCCAAATTTTTGTTTACAACACATAGGAGATATTTATGCATTGATACTACATATCAACATATGAATAGTTACGTATCTGTTGCGTATGTTTTCTGTTTTATGTGTTCACTGTTTTTTTTTACTGTTGCCTTATAGCACTTATTTTTACGTTATTGCTCTTATCAACGTGTACATCTTATAACTGTTTTATTTATATATTTTTTTAATTATTTATTTTTACTTTAGCTCTAAATTAAGTCTGCCTATTAATCTTCTTAGCTTTTGCTTTATTTTATTTTTGCTACATTTGTGATTTTTTTTAATTGGAATATTACAATTACCTGTTTTATTTGTTATTCATTATTGTAAATGTATTTATGTTAATGTCTTGTTAAATTTCTAAATAAATAAAATGAAATAAGCAGTCCGGCTTCTCCTGAGGAATTTTACGTGGTTTCCTCTCAGCAATGAGCAAATGCTGAGAAGTTCCTGATTGGCCCACACTAATTTATCCCTTCTGTTCCCAACATAGATAAAAGTTAAACATTTTTTAGCTAGTAGAAAACAAAAGATCACTTAATGATCTATAGACATTGTACATAATAAGCTAGGTAAATAAAAAATGCAACCCCAAACTAAAAAGAACATCTCCATCTTCTTCTTTTAACGATTCTCCAAAATAGCAATGAAGCATTTTTATTTTTTGACATCTCATCAAAGATGAAGAAAAATATGGAAATCTGGGCATTCACGGGGCTGACGACCGTCATAGGCTGGTTTAAGTGATCACTTTGCACACGTGTAACATTCACCGATTCTACCCATTATTGACAACCACACTACTCAAATTCTTGGAAGTTCTATATATATAAACAAATTTTGAAACATTGTTCTTGAATCACTAGAACTTCATTAGAGACATCTATTGGTGAGATGAGAAGAAGCTTTTTATTTAGCAGAAACTCTTTCATTAGTATGTGAAGTCCGAATCCTGGATTATAATCACACATAAATAATATAAAATAAACCATATCCGCTCCCTAGGTGGAGTATATGGAGTCCACAAACTGTCTCCAGGCTTTTTTGTCGGCTGCCAGCTCCCTTGCATCCTCCCAAGTAAGATCCGCGTCCCGAAGTTCTGACGAGAACTGCCGACGAATTGTCAGCAGTGGTCGTCCTGGGCGGCGCGAACCTATGCCTTGTAAAAGAGGCAAGCTTGATGGCGGCTCTCAGGAGGCATGCGGAGTACATGGCCAAGCCAACTGAATCGCCTTTTCTTGACGACAAATATATATATATATATATATATATATATATATATATATATATATATATATATATATATATATATATATATATATATATATATATATATATATATATATATATATATATATATATATATATATATACATATATATACATATATATATATATATATATATATATATATATATATATATATATATATATATATATATATATATATATATATATATATATAAATAAATATATATATATATATATATATATATATATATATATATATATATATATATATATATTTTATATATATATATATATATATATATATATATATATATATATATATATATATATATATATATATATATATATATATATATATATATATATACATTTATATATATATATATATATATATATATATATATATATATATATATATATATATATATATATATATATATACATTTATATATATATATATATATATATATATATATATATATATATATATATATATATATATATATATATACTCCTATCTAGGAATGATATTGCAGATGTATTTAAACATGGTACATTACTCATTCTAGTTTCAAGATGAAGACGAAGATAAAACAGTATATAGGCTGGTGTGTACGTTATTTATGTTGGTACACATTTTGGGAATAAATTACAAAATCAACTCACACCCCGTTTGTACTCGCACTCGATGTTAACTTCAGACCGCTAGAAGGCATCAGAATATTGTAAAAATATTGTATATGTTCGTTTTTTGATACCTTAAATTTTTCAAAGATGTTTACCGATTGCTTTGAAATTTTGATACAACGATTTTAATAAATTTTTATAAAAAATAAACAAAAATACAGCCACATGCTGTTTTTTTCTAAAGGATCTTTTATTGAAAATAAATTTTTAACCCCTTATCTGCACCCCAATGGTGCATAGGGCACTGTGTCATATAAACGCAGTGTTATCTTGATCGTTTACACATGAAGGAAACCACATTCAGGTACCAGTGCATGGTAATATTGAATAAATATTACAGTGAAAAAATCACTTATATTTTATTTTACCCCTCTTGGGAATCGAACCCGGGACCTCCAGAACGGTAGCCGAGCGTGCTGACCATTACACTACGGAGGCGGACAAGAAAAGAGAACAAAATAAATAATAAAACAAAAAAGTATGCGGTATTTCCAAAAGACGTTGTAAAATTCAAATGCACAAGATTTTGAAAGAATTCACTAAGAAGAAGTCAATTTAAATTCGATATTGAGGGTAAAAAATATTGAGAAAAAGTGAATTTGAATACAAGATTGAGGGAAAATTCATTGAAAAGAAGTGAATTTGAATACAAGATTGAGGGAAAAATTCATTGAATGAAGTGAATTTTAATACAAGATTGAGGGAAAAATTCATTGAAAAGAAGTGAATTTGAATACAAGATTGAGAGAAAAATTCATTGAAAAGAATCGAATTTGAACACAATATTGAGGGGAAAATTCATTGAAAAGATGTGAATTTGAATTCGATATTGAGGGACATGCGAGATTGAGGGAAAAGTTCACAAAGAAGTGAATTTGAATTTGAGATTGAGGGACATACAAGTATCCTTCGTGCCTGAGACAAGTAAACTTTGAGTATCTGAATTGGAATCTCGTTCTAAGCATGTAGAGGCAGTATATTATATTGCAGCAAGGTACAGATGGGCGGTACATTGCGTGAACATCATAAATTGCTTTCTAGATTATTAAAAAATTCACCCAAACAGAAAGTAAATACTATTTTTTGACATGCCAGAAAATAGCCATGGCGTTTCTCATGTGTGTGATTATAATCCATGATTCGGACCCCACATACTAATAAAAAGAGTTTCAGCTCAATAAAAACCTTCTTTTCATCTCACCAATAGATGTCTCTAGTGAAGTTCAAGTGATTCAAGACCAACGTTTCAAAATTGGTTCATATATATATATATATATATATATATATATATATATATATATATATATATATATATATATATATATAGAACTTCCAAGAATTTGAGTAGTGTGGTTGTCAATAATGGGTAGAATTGGTGAATGTTATACGTGTGTAAAGTGATCACTTTAACCAGCCTATGACAGTCGTCAACCCCGTAAATACCCAGACTTCAAAGTAAATACATTTACATATTGCAGGTGTCCCAACTGAGATGAGCCATATGCCATTTTTATACACTTCCTTTAGGAACCTTAGATTTTAATCTCAACTGGCTAAACTACTAACCAACTAACTAACTAACCACCATACCGCTTCTACGCAGGGGTAGGCAGATGGAGTAGAATGCCACACCAATCTTTCTTTGTAAACAATCTTCGCCTGTTCCACATTGATGCATCTAAAACGTACCTGCCAATTATTCAATTCTGACATTTGCAAGTTATTTTGAACATGTGGAATTTTGGAATATATTACAATTACAAAATCATAAAATAAGATGTCATTTAGCATCTACTTTTGTCAGAGATAAAAAAAATATTTTCTCCAAATTTTTATCTTGTTTACAATAAGTTACAATAAACAAGGTCCCTGCATGTTTACATGGAATAATATTGATAATTTTGTTACGTATATTTTTTTAATTTATACAAATTGAATTGCAATCAGTTACACTTAATAAAAACCTATCAGCGAAAGCTCAACTGGCAGCTCGAAATGGAGTCCTGGTACCAATCCGAATGTATGGAAGTGATGCTTGGAGTTGTCAAAAGAAGGATGAAAGTAGACTGCACGCAGTTAAAACGCAATCTCTCAGACAAATGTTCAGAAAACGACGGATGTTAGATATCCGAATGAAAGAAAACAGGGAAAGAATGCTAACCTGAGGAAAGCGTTATCGATAAAATTAAGAAAGGCATATTAAAATAAATTGGAAATGTTGAACGAATGAATGAAGAAAGAACGGTAATACAAATTTATGAGGTGAATGTTGTTGGAAATAGGAGCAGAAGAAAACTTGGTACGATCAAGGATCAAGTATGTCAAATACTTAAAAGTGGTCATGTCAAGAGTCGGAACAATCGGCGGGTATGTATGAGGAGATGTATGTATGTGAAGATGTGGAGATTGATTGCAAGACAGAATAGTGTGACGTTCTATTCTCTCTGCCTACCCCTGCGGCTATGCGGCATGATGTCTAGTTAGTCAAGTGACTGATACTTTCTTTATTATTTTTTTGTATTAATGTTTTCTACATAAAGCAGCATAGGCGGGATCAGATCCCCAGGAAGACCACCTAAACGATTGAGGGATAGCTAGTCTTTCACCTCCCAGGAGCGACCCGAGAATGACAGGACCTAGTCATAAAATAAGAAGAAGAAGAAGAATGTTTTCTGCTGCTAGAAAGCCGAGTGATCGTCCACTCTCCTCGTCCACGACATTGGTCGGCGGGAAAATTTAGAACGCGCTTTATAGGAAGCCGTCTTACGACATCCGCCGGGGATCGTTTTAAAATAAATATTTTATAAATACATAAGCGAAATTTATACCGAGGTAGCTTTTGCCCGTCGAACCGGTAACCCATTGGGCTAATGAAAAAGTGGGCGGCGCCAGTCACGAACCCGAGATCCGCCCGCCGCAAGACCGCGACACTCGACTACCGTTTCTGCGCCGCTCAAACTACCATCATATGTATTATACCATGCGTTGGTAGAGAATGAGAAATTTTATATAACACGTCACTAAATAAGTCATATCGCTCACTCCTTCCAACAACGTCATATATCAAAAATCGTCAATTTTAAGTTGTGCATGTTGTCGAAATGCCCAGAAAATGTACTATATCCCAGCAAAAGCGGCATATTTTTAGCTAAATATTTTCCCGCTACAGGGCAGAAAGTGTTGTTTTTGCATTTTGAAGAAAATGTACTGATTAATTATTTGTTAAAATATAGTCAATATTTTTCAAATGGAGAAAAAACCTTCAGGTTTTACCTTAAAAGATCTATTGCACAGTAAAAAGTTCAATGAGTGGCTTGATATGATATTTATTTTTAATACATTGTGTTATATTTTTTAACTTTAAAAACGTTCTCCTGAAAAATCAAGTTTTATGATATTTGACGTTGTTGAAAGGAGTGAGCGATATATGTGCTATTATTTCATAAACCATTCACCTCGTAATTTTACTTTACTGTTCTTTATTTTCGCATTCCTTACGAATGTCCAAACCATCTCAACACACTTTCTTAATTTTACTTATAGACCCATAGATTTAGATATATTTTACTACTATTTTTAATACATTTTATTATATTCTTTAACTTTAAAAACGATCTCCTGAAAAATAAAGTTTTTTGATGTATGACGTTTTGAAAGAAGTGAGCGATATGTCTAAGATTTTTTTTAAATTCTACATTATTTATCAACCACACTACTTGTATGCTACAATAAAATTTACCAATACAGTGGAACCTCGGTATACATCCTTAATCCGTTCCAGATAATGAGACTTATACCAAATAGGACGTATACCAAACGTATTTATCCCATAAGAAATAAAGGGAAAATAAAAAATTAAACAAATTTTTCTTGGCATATAATGCATTGACGTGGTTGTATAAAATAATATTAACACTGCTTAGTACTAAAATAGACAAATCGCTCACTCCTTTCAAGAACGTCATAAATCAAAAGTCGTCAATTTCCAGTTGTACATGTTTTCGGAATGCCCAGAATATGTCCTATATCCCAGCAAAAGCGGCATATTTTTAACTTAATATTTACCCGCTACAGGGCAGAAAGTGTTGTTTTTGCATTTTGAAGAAAAGGTATTGTGTAAGTATTTTTTGAAATATACTTAATATTTTTCAAATGGAGAAATAACATTCAGGTTTTACCTAAAAAGATCTATTGCACAGTAAAAAGTTCAATAAGTGGCTTGATATTAATTTTTAATACATTGTATTATATTGCTGAACTTTAAAAACGTTCTACTGAAAAATCAAGTTTTTTTTTATTTATGACGTTCTTGAAAGGAGTGAGCGAAATGTGGAATTTGGTTTAAAACAATGATAAATTTAAATTAAAGTTTAACTAAATTTATAATACCTTCATATAAATAATCGTTCTTGGCATATATGGTATTCATCATTTAGGATATTTGTAATTCAAAAAGCAGGCCTTTCAAAAAGCTATCCCTAGAGTTGTACCTATGAACCAACTCAAAGAGAAGGCAGGTATTCAGTGCGATGCTTATGCAAAAATCAGCTTCTGGAAATACCTGGTTTTTCAATGACCAACTTCCGGAATCACCAGGTTCCTGAACCATTGTTGATATGGAGACCTTGGGAGATTAAAACAGGAGAAAAAAGACCTCAAAAAAGATGGTCCGACGACATAGCCGCTGTGGGGAGTAGAAACTGTCTGCAAGCAGCAATCGACTGATGGAAATGAAAGGATACAGAAGAGGCCTATATTTAGCATTGAAGAAAAGAAGGTTGGAGAAGAAGATCCACTCCTTCCAAGGTCCCAGGGTATGATTTTTAGAAATGAAAGAAAGACGAACAATATAACGGGAACCTTAGAACGGGGCTACTTGAACGTTGATGTGTTACTTGAACCCAGTACAAAAAAAAATCTGTATTTGGTTTACAATAATGAATGTATCGACATAATTCATTGTTTCCCTGACAGGTGACACTTACTGTCACGATAAGTTCATTATTGTAGATCAAATACAGATTTAAATCATTGTTTTGTACTGGGCTCAAGTAACACATCAAAGATCAAGTAGCCCCGTTCTACGGTACCTGTGACAAATGAAATACATAGGATGTGAATATATTTTACAAACATATATGACGGAAATAATATGACGAATATCGAGTCGAGCGTATACGGAGAGGGGCAGACGAATGGATACATACATTGTACCACACAACTAATGTGGTATTATTATCATAAAGAAGTTTGGCATGATTATTTATCATTTCGATTGATCCGCGGGCAATTTGCGGCCGGTGATGTAATCAGACGAATGGTGTCTGGTTCGATTTCCGGTGTAAAGGGCGCACTCACATTATGCACGTTCTGCTGGCCGAGGGTGGCGCGTGAACGCTCTAGGGGTTGAAGAAAAATCCATTTATATATATATATATATATATATATATATATATATATATATATATATATATATATATAAATATTTATATATATATATATATATATATATATATATATATATATATATATATATATATATATATATATATATTTATATACATATTTATAATATTTTTTTATTCCAGCTTGACTAAGTGGTGGGTGCAATACTGAGTCAGCCATATTTTTTAAGGTTTTTTTATACAATGATATTAAAATTGCAATAATAAACGAATAAAAATAAAGAAATTAAACGGCAAAATAAAATAGGAAAAGAAAAATTAAGTAATATTAATTTGACATAAATATATATTTGAAGAAGAATTCATAATAAAATGTATGTAAGATTCGTATCAGGATATGCCTGAAAATATAATATACCTTTTTTCACATTTATATATATATATATATATATATATATATATATATATATATATATATATATATATATATATATATATATATATATTTATATATATATAAATATATATATATATATATATATATATATATATAAATATATATATATATATATATATATACATATATATATATATATATATATATATATATATATAAATATATTTATTTATATATAAATATATATATATATATATATATATATATATATATATATATATATATATATATATATATATATATATATATATATATATATATATATATATATATATATTTATATATCATCACAGATAGTGGTAATTTTAAAGTGAGTTTGATTGATACAGCGGTAATTCAATCTTTTCTATGACGTTTATAAATTCAAAATTTCACCATCCAATCAGTGAGCAGCATTCAAACTTGACAGATGAATTCCATATTCCTTAATGGCGTTCCATTTTTTAAAAGCGATTCCTTTTTCTATGGAGTCGGAGATTATTACGTTTCTCTTCTTCGGCCGCACGCCTCTGGTGCCATAACTCAGTGGCTGTCGGTGCACGAACACATTAATATAATTGAATTGAAATTCCATCTGCCCCGAGGCGCCACTGATAAAAAAAAAACAAAAGGCTCGGACGCCATTTTACGAATTGTCAGATTGAAAATATATGTGCGTATCGCTTTGTGCGATTAGTTTTTGAATTTGTTTTAGACTGACTTGGTTCGGAAAGAATTTTACCATACATACATTTAATGAAGGTTTCTGGTAGTAAATTGCTTTTAATTTTGAATCATAGATGTTACACTAGAAGTATTTATATATAACCACATAAAATATATTTTCTCATATAAAATTCAAACCCTTATCCGCACCTATGGTGCTCAGGGCACTGCATCATATGAACAGAGTTATCTTGATCATTAACACATGAAGGAAAGGTGATCAGCCTTCCGCTTCAGGTACCAGTCCAGGGTTATATTGAATAAATATAAGAGAGAAAAAATCACTAGTATTATTTGACCCCCCCTGGGAATCGAACCCGGAACCTTTATTTATTATATATATATATATATATATATAGATATATATATATATATATTTATATATATATATATATATATATATATATATATATATATATATATATATATATATATATATAGATGTATATATATATATTTATATATATAAATATATGTATATATATATACATATATATATATATATATATATATATATATATATATATATATATATATATATATATATATATATATATATATATATATATATATATATATAAATATATATATATATATATATATATATATATATATATATATATATAGAGATATATATATATATATATATATATATATATATATATATATATATATATATATATTTATATATATATATATATATATATATATATATATATATATATATATATATATATATATTTATATATATATATATATATATATATATATATATATATATATATATATATATATATATATATATATATAAATATATATATATATACATATTTATATATATATACATATATATATATCTATATACATATATATATATATATATATATATATATATATATATATATATATATATATATATATATATATATATATATATATATATAGTAATTTACTACCAGAAACCTTCATTATACGTATGTATGGTAAAAAAGTTGATATACCATAACTGATTTCCTTTAAATCGGAAAGCATCAAGATGATATTATAACATAAATATCAATATTATTCCATGTAAACATGCAGTGAACTTGTTTATTGTAACTTATTGTAAACGAGATAAAAATTGGGAGATTAAATTTCTTCTTATCTCAAAATAAAAGTAGATATTAAAAGATATCTAAGTGCCATTACGTAGATGATAATTCCTAGTGGAATATTACAAATCTTCTTCACTTCAAATCCTTATCCGCACCCCAATGGTGCATAGGGCACTGCATCATATAAACGTTATCTTGATAGTTGACACATGAAGGAAAGGTGATCAACCCTCCGCTTCAGGTACCGGTCCAGGGTAATATTGAATAAATATTATAGTGAAAAATCACTTATGTTTATTTGATCCCCCTGGGAATCGAACGTACTGACCATAACATTATGGAGACGGACAAAATCTAGTCTGGAGCATACTGTTGTACGGAAACGAAACGTGGATTATCGGGTAGACAGAACGCGGGAGGCTGGAGGCGTGTGAGATGTGGTGCTACAGGCGCATTTTGGAGATTCATTGGTCGCAAAACATAGGGGACAACGAGGTTTCAAGCAAGGCTGGGGAGTCTAGATGCTTACTGAATAAAGTTTCACAACAGCGAGCCAAATGGATAGGCCATGATATAAGACAACCTGGCCTGCTTCTTACGATTGTAGAGGGCATGTGCGAAGGCACAAACTGCAGATGACGACCCGTTTCCTACATGGACCAAATTATCTCCAACATGCGTTGTAGAGGGTTCGCCAAGTTGAAGAGACAAGAGTAGATACATTTAGGATAGAGAAATTTGTATTGGGATAACGTTTGAACTGTGATAGTGTTTAAATTTATTCAGCGTTCAGCTCATTAAAATGTGTAGCACGTTGATAAAATATCACTTATTTTCTTGAATGTTTTCCGCAGATACTTTGTGGCACATTTTATAAACTTTACAAGATGAAATAACTTTGTTATAACCACTTTTTTATTAATACAATTTAACCTACCGAACATTTAGGATTTTTACGGTGTGTGTGGAAGTTTTTTGGTAACGGTATTTTAATGATTTTGAGTTAAAATCAACCCTGATGATGACAACGTTCTTGTTGAAACCGGTAGGTTAAATTAATTGTATTATTAAAAAAAGTGGTTAGAGTAAAGATATTTCATTTTATAAAATAGCACTTAGGTTATTTTTAGTTCCCATTCTTCAGTTTTAATTTTATAACAGTCAACAATTAGTATCGCTCGTGTAAAGCTGTAGTCCACTTTGAAGTTCAGATAATGACAGACGTTTGAGTATTCTTCGTACGGTTAATCAGTTGTTAGTGACAATTATTTTTACTGAAAGTATGTTTTATTTTTTATTTCATTTATTTTATAACAAGTGTCTCAGCTTGAGATGCAACATGCCAGGTCGTAAGCCCTTTCTTCATAAAAACAAACATAGAAGTTCCATCTTAATTTGATTAATTGATTCTATCCATTTTTAATTAATGTTTTACCTAGTAAATACCACTATTTCTTAAAATCGATGCATTCCGCATCATTTCATATAATTTCATATCATCATACGGTGTTTGAAAATGATGCGGAATGCATCGAAACACGTGTCACAGTCGATTTTAAGAAATAGCGGTATTTACTAAGTAAAACATCAATTAAAAAATAATATATCTAGTTATATATATAAAGACTTTGGACACGACCAGAGAAGTCTTTCTTTGTCACCCTGTTTTGTATTTCGATTATGCTAAGTTCCATCTTAAGTTGAGAAACTCTGACTCAAGAGTCCGCGACACTAACCACGGGACCACAATCCGAAGATAATAAATGGTTTTTACGTTTTTAGTTAGTTTTGATGTCATATTTAATTGGAAAAGTGTAATAAAATGCGATTATTGTCAAAAGTTAACATAAGTGTAAAAAATTATCAATATAATTAGAAGTTCCAAGAATTTGAGAAGTGTGGTTGTCAATCATGGGTAGAATTGGTGAATGTTACACGTGTGCATAGTGATCACTTAAACCAGTCTATGACGGTCGTAAGCCCTGTAAATGCCCAGACTTCCATATTCTTTTTCATCTGTATTGAGATGTCTAAAAATAATTAAAAAAACTCCTAATTGGAGATAATCCACATTTGTGAACAAGTATTTGGACACACTCAAAATGTTGTCACTGAAGAGGTATTTATACTGATGTCTAAACATAGATGACTATTACTCTGGACTGGTCCCTGAAGTGCAGCAGTGATCACCTTACCTTCATATAATTAACGATCAAGATAATATTGCGTCAATACGATGCAGTGCCCTATGCACTATTGGGTGCGGATTAAGAGTTAGAGAGAGAGAGAGAAAAATACGATGCAGTGCCCTATGCACCATTGGGTTAAGGGTTAGAGAGAGAGAAACATAGATGAAATAACATCTGTAGTTTTCAAAACTAGTTGTGTTTATAGTAGGGTTAGAGAGAGAGAAACATAGATGAAATAACATCTGTAGTTTTCAAAACTAGTTGTGTTTATATTAATATTTCAAAAAGTTGTATTATACGCGTTTAATTGTTTTATTTACAGTAAGGTCTTCTTGAAATGGAGTGCTTGAATGTTACTGGGGGAGCAACTGCTGGGGTGTTCGGGGAGCTCCTGACTGGCACTTTGGGGGCTCTCATGGCGGCCAGCTGCCTGCTAGTGGACCCCGGACAGTGGCCCCCCGACAGGGCGGAGTACCTCCTCAATAATGGTAAGGGTCACCAGCTATTGAGCACTATTTAGTTGGCGAATGACAAGTAAATGATTGGCATATCCTTACATCCTCCGCAGATGTCCAAGAGTTCGACTTCATAGTGGTAGGAGCTGGATCTGCTGGTTCTGCAGTTGCCAGTAGACTGTCTGAAGTTCCACATTGGAGGGTGTTGTTGCTGGAGGCTGGTGGAGATCCACCGGCAGAGAGTCACGTGAGTATCAAGCAATCAAACATTCGAAAATAAACGTGGATAAAAAATGGACCACCAAATTGATTTGCCTGTGTCGGGCACCCACAAACAATGATATATTTTTTTAAATGAATACTTTTTTTTTTAATTTGGAGTTTGTCAAAATACTTGTTCATAAATCTGGACTATCTCCTTCTTCTTCTTTCTGTGCCACTTCTAACGAAGATCGGCGATCATCATGGCTATCTTCAATTTTGATGCTGCAGCTCGGAACTGAGATTTGGTGCTTCTGCCAAACCATTGTCGTAGGTTTTTCAGCCATGATGTCTTTCGGCGTCCTTGAGTTCTCCGCCCCTCAATCTTTCCTTGTAGGATTAGGTGGAGAAGACGATATTTTTCATTTCTCGATGACGATATTTTTCATGATGGTTGGTAGGAGTTCCTTATTGGTATTCATCCGTCGGAGCATCTCTAGGTTGGTGACCCGATCACGCCATGAAATCTCCAACTAGGAGTTATTTTTAACATAATTCATTTTACATCTCAATAATATTTTGTTTAATTAAACCCTTATCCGCACCCCAATGGTGCATAGGGCACTGTGTCATATAAACGCAGTGTTATCTTGATCGTTTACACATAAAGGAAAGGTGATCAGCCCTCCGCTTCAGGTACCAGTCCATGGTAATATTGAATAAATATTACAGTGAAAAAATCACTTATATTTATTTTACCTCCCTTGGGAATCGAACCCGGGACCTCCAGAACGGTAGCCGAGCGTGCTGACCATTACACTACGGAGGCGGACAAATACTTCTCAATAGAGATGAAAAACATTATAAGCTAAAATAAATTGAAAATCATGTTATCAAACGTTTCTCATGTATGTGAATATAATCCAGAATTCGGACCTCACATACAAATGGAATGAGTCTCTGCTTAATAAAAGCTTCCTTCGTCTCACCTTAGATACCTATTGTGATAGATGAAGAATATGGAATGAAGATAGCTATTCTTAACTCATATGTAGTGTGTTACATAAATTTACATAGTTTTGATAAATATATCTAGAGGTCTCAAGAATTTGAGTAGTGTGGTTGTCAATCATGGGTTGAATTGGTGGATGTTACACGCGTGTTAAGTGATCACTTTACCAAACCAATGATGGTCGTAAGCCCTGTAAATGCTTAAGCTTCCATATCCTTTCTCATTTATGTTGAGATGTCAAAAAATCATGTAAAAACTTTTTCTTCTTTCAGATACCACACTTATTCTTTTCAATACTGAAAAGTGAAATCGATTGGAAATACGAGACTGAGAAAGATCCAAAATCTTGCTTGGGCATGCGGAATCAGAGATGTTCTTGGCCCAGGGGTAAGGCTCTCGGAGGCTCTAGCGCTGTTAATGCCATGGTCTACATAAGAGGAAACAAAAGAGATTACGATAACTGGAAGAACAAGGGAAACACCGGATGGGGCTACGAAGATGTTCTGAAATATTTCAAGAAAAGCGAGCACATTGACGATGAACGTATAACCAAGACGAAAGACTACGCAAAATATCACGGAACTGATGGATTCTTAAACGTCGGAAGTTACAGAGATGCTGCACCTTTCGGGAAGAAGATTCTCGAAGGACTCTCTGAACTAGGACATAATATAACACCAGACCTTAATGCTGATGTCCATTTGGGTTTTTCTAGCGTTCAGGCGACGATAAAAGATGGAGTGCGACATTCAAGCGCCACAGCATTCCTGCAACCCGCAAAAGACAGGAGCAATCTTTTTGTGGTGAAAAATACCCAGGTCACCAAAATAACAATTGATAAAGAGACTAAACGAGCAACAGGGGTTAAGTTTATCTTGAACGGAAAAGAAGTTTACGCGAAAACCAAAAAAGAAGTGGTCGTCTCTGGTGGAAGTATAAACTCTCCGCAGCTTCTGATGCTGTCCGGAGTAGGTCCTAAGCAACATCTTCAAGATATGGGTATAGAAGTTGTCGCAGATTTACCAGTGGGTAAAAATTTACAAGATCACATCATGACTCCTGTATTTTATAAAATGAAAAGAGAAAATCAGCCCGGATTGGATCCTATCAAAGAAGTTATCAAATATATAACAGAGCGTAGGGGATTTCTTAATTCGATTGGAACAATGGATACAACTGGATTCATAAACACCAAAAATGATTCTCTTTTCCCAGACATACAGTATCACTTCCATACTATGCCAGCTAACACTCACGATCCTACAAACTTCGCATATAACAACGGATACGACGACGAGTTCGTAAAAATTTATAGGAACCTAAACACTGACGCAGATTTTCTTCACATATTTGTAATAAATCTAAACCCAAAATCAAGGGGTGAAATAAGACTGAAAAGCAAGGATCCTATGGAGAAGCCATTGATATACGCAAATTACTTTGAGGAGGAAGAAGACGTACACACATTACTAAGAGGAATTCACGAAGCTACAAGATTAGAAGATACGAAGGCCTTCAAAGAAGCTGGAGCAAAACTCGAAGATATCGGTTATACACCATGCAAGACCTTTGCATTCAGAAGCGATGATTACTGGGAGTGTATGATTCGTCACACAGCATCTACATTATACCATCCAACAAGCACAGTCAAAATGGGTCCATCGTCAGATCCCGAGGCTGTCGTGACTCCAAGACTCAAGGTTAAGGGTGTCAAAGGACTAAGAGTGGCTGACGCAAGTATTATGCCTGACATTATCAGTGGGAACACCAATGCGCCGACTATCATGATCGGAGAAAAAGCGGCAGATATGATAAAAGAAGACTGGGCTAGTCGCAATGAATTGTGAAACCATACAGCACTGCATTAATTCTAATGAAAACCAACAATAAGAATGAGTTTTACAATAAAATATATTTTATTTTTATTCTGTGAATTCATGTATGGTTACCCCGATGTCGACTATAACTTGAGAGTAATTGTCCTTGTCTTGGGTAGCTCTAAACAGAACCTCGACTGTTCTGATCCCCGTTCAATCTCGTATATTTCGGAATCAGGAGATCTGTCTTCTGCTCACATCGCGTTGACCTTCTATTTTGTCTTTACATATTTCATTTTAAAGATATTATTTACCACAATTTGAGTGTGTCGACTTTTCGTTTCGACTTTTGAACCTGTGAAACTAACCCTACGTTCACACTCCGGGAAGAGGAGACACCTAGTACAGTGAAACCTCTATCTATCGTTCCTCGAATAACCGTTTTCCCGGCTGTGTCGTTTATTTCTTCTATCCCGAATTCATTTCATACTAAACTAAACCGCATTGATCGTTTCTCTATCATCATTTACCGCATTTATCGTTCGACTTAACTTGCATATTTGATGCTTTTTGTCCGATTTTCTTACATTCAACGGGATAGAAACTATCAAAAGCTTGTGTAACCGATAGCAAGAGAGGTCGATATTGATGAAAAGGAGCCGCTGCCTGTACCTGCATTTCCAGAAGCGTGCACACTCTTTGAAAGAAAACTTTCTACAACGCACATTCAATAACCGATGCTGAAAAAAATACTATTTGCAAAGCCGAAAATATACTATTGACCTACTAAAATAAAACAGTTAAAAAACAACAGTATTTTTTTAATTCTATTCAGTTTTTTTTAAAATTCATTTGCATCAGAAACATGTATTCTTCTTAGAATTTTAGTCTATGAATGGTTATGCAGATTTGGAGGACGGTATCTTTACTCAGTCGTATCTATTTGCGTATTGACCTCATAATCCCGCATTCATTGTTTTCCCGCATTCATATTTATTTTAATAGGTACCTTTAAAAACGATAGATAGAGGTTTCACTGTATTACTAGTTGATGGAGGAGAGGGGGTGAACGGGAGCCCGAGTACGTGACAAGCTGCACAGCGACTGAAAGACTAATAGTGTTTCATTGGGACATGGAAGAATGCAGTAGGCAGTGGTTCTCCAAACAAAACAAAATAAAACCTAGACTGTATCAATTTTTTTTTTTCATATTTCATGAGCAATTTCACATTTTCAAATACATTAATTAAATATATTTTGAATATTAAAAGCATTGTTAACTTTGTGGTATGGTAATAAAGTACTCTCCTTATCATACATTGTTTATTTTGTATAATCCCACTTTTTTGTGTAATGGTCAGCACGCTCGGCTACCGTTCTGGAGGTACCGGGTTCGATTCCGAGGGGGGGTCAAATAAATTTAAGTGATTATTTATTTAATGTTACCCTGGTCTGGTACCTGAAGCGGAGGGCTGATCACCTTTCCTTCATGTGTTAATGATCGAGATAACACTCCGTTTATATGATGCAGTACCCTATGCACCATTGGGGTGTGGATAAGGGTTTGAATGAAAAAATTAAAACCGCTTTTATAATTTTTTGAAAAAATTCCCATTGTGATTCAATTGTCTTCTTTCTCTCTTTCAAAATTTTATTTTTGTAATAATTTCAAATCGTAATAATTTTATTTTAATGACCTGACGATGGAATGATTTTCCGAAACCGGTAGTCACGAATAAGTGTTTATAAAAGTGGTATTACACAAAGTAAACAATGGATGATAGGATATAACACTATTTAATCTCACTTAGCTTAAATTTTTTCGTTTAATTTCTTATACGGAACATATCGCTCACTCCTTTCAACAACGTCATATATAAAAAAAAAAGATTTTTCAGGAGATCGTTTTTCATGTTTAAGAATATAACGTCCGCCTCCGTAGTGTAATGGTCAGCACGCTCGGCTACCGTTCTGGAGGTCCCGGGTTCGATTCCCAAGGGGGGTAAAATAAATATATGTGATTTTTTTTCACTGTCATATTTATTCAATATTACCCTGGACTGGTACCTGAAGCGGAGGGCTGATCACCTTTCCTTCATGTGTAAACGGTCAAGATAACACTACGTTTATATGACGCAGTGCCCTATGCATCATTGGGGTGCGGATAAGGGTTTTATTTATTATTACGCTCACTCCTTTAAATAAATAAAAAAACTTGATTTTTCAGGAGAACGTTTTTAAAGTTTAAAAATATAATACAATGTATTAAAAATAAATATCAAGCCACTTTTTGAACTTTTTACTGTGCAACAGATATTTTAAGGTAAAACCTGAATGTTTTTTCTCCATTTGAAAAATATTAAGTATTTTTAAAAAATAATTTAACGATACCTTTTCTTCAAAATGCAAAAACAGCACTTTCTGCCCTGTAGCGGATAAATATCAAGTTGAAAATATGCCGCTTTTGCTGGGATATAGTACATTTTCTGTGGATTCCGAAAACATGGACAACTGAAAATTGACAATTTTTGATATATGACGTTGTTGAAAGGAGTGACGATATGTATGTATGACTTTCAAAATGTGTGTAATATGTTTGTCAATCACGGGTTAAGAATGGCAAATGTCACACGTGTGTAAAGTTCACTTAAACAGCCTATGAAGGTCATTGGCCCTGTAAATGCCCAGACTTCCATATTCTTCTTTATCTATGTTGAGATGTCGAAAATTACGATACTTTCCAGAAAAAAAACTTTTATTTATTTAAACCCCATGTACAGAAAAGAAATAAGTACATTAACGGGCTTATTTTTGAAAAGCAATATCTTCCAATCAACTAAAAACAGACAAATAATATTGATTAAAACGTTTGTTACCGTATATAGCCGTTTGCAATCAAAGAGTAGATAGTACTTGAAAATTTAAAAAAACGTAAATTACAAAAGATGATAATATAAAGGGCAAAGGAAAAAGGGAGTTTAGGGAAGGAGGTAGAGGGAAAAACTAAGGGAGGAGGTTTGATGGAGAGTTAGGATTCTAATGATAAATAGTAATGTCTCAGACGTTTCTTAAAAGTTATTAGAGAAGGTGTATTTTTTTACGCTGAGAGGTAATTCATTCCATTGTCAGGCCGCTTGGACAGAGAAGGAATTACTGAAGAATAAAGTGTTTTATATGATTAACTAACCTGATTTCTTGTATGAAACTTCTTTGACTCTTGATTTCTTCCACGAATATCCACAATATCGACGTTGCACTAGTTCACCACAAAATATAAAAGAATAAAACATAAATTTCTTTTTTAAAAACACACAAATTGACGAGCCACGTTTAACACCGCTTTCCACGCGGTTCCGAAAATTTAACTAAAATTACGCAGTAAATTTCGGTGACAATACTTATGAAGGTAGATTAAAATTTTCGGGAAAATAGACCAAGTAAAAAATATATATATATAATTTTTAAAGGATCGTTGAACCTTGATATGTGTCGCCTACTTTCGAAATCCGCCAGATCCAATTTTATAAGATTTAAAAATAAACACTCTATCGGAATGCCAATTGTGGGTTTTATTGTTTGAAATATTTATATACTTGAAATCCCTGCTAAAAAATACTAAAAACAGCGTTGTATTTCAAATTCCGCTATATTCATGGAACTTGCCTTCTGACCCATATCGGCCAATCAGAGAGCGGGGATAGGTCAAAAATTAAGATAACGTCACTATCGGTTTGTGTCTCGTGTTTTTTTTTAAACTGAAAAAAATAAAAAAAATGGGAAAATTATCTGTACAAATTTTTGAAACATAAATGTTACCCGGAGATTTTCGCATTTTTTGTAAAAACGACTTACATGGATCTGGCGCATTATTTTTATATTTATATAAATAAGATTAGAAAGAGCTCTTTGCGGTGGTATGGACATGTGGAGCGAATGGATAGCGAGAGAATGACTAAGAAAATATATGTGGCGAATGTGAGAGGGAAAACAGAACGTGGACGACCGAAAAAGACTTGGCACGATCAGATCAATCAGAACCTAAAATCTGGCGGTGTCAAAAGTCTGCGTAATCGGAGGGCATGTATGACTAGATGTATGGATGTGAAGGAGGCGAGGAGTGTATGTCAGGACAGAAGAGTGTGGCGTTCCATCCTCTCTGCCTACCCCTGCGGGGAAACGGCGTGATGGTAGTAGTAGTAGTAGTAGTAGTAGTAATATATATAGGTAGTCATGAAGTGGTGTTTTTAAGTGATCACTTTACACACTTGTAACATTCACCAATTCTACCACACGATTGGCAACCACATTGCTAAAATTTTAGGAACTTCAAGATATATTGATCAAACTCGTTTGCAGTATGTCTGAGTTCACAACAGCTATCTATGTTGGAATGAGGAAAGCTTTTAACTAAGCAGAGACTCTTTCGGGTGTTTATCAAATAAACGATCAAGAAACGTTGATTTAGTGTCACATAGTGCCAAATACACCATTGGATGCAGATAAGGGACAAAAAAAACCTCCATGAAAACTTTTAATACCAGGGTAACAGGAATTCATAAGGCATCAGAAATCGTTCTGGAGATTAGTGCGCGTATAAAGGCGTGTACCGGAGGGATTATCATATGACACTGCGCTCGGCTGATTCCCTGGTATTCGTGTTTGGTAAATCCGAAATGACAGACTTGCAAAAGAGTGTGCAATAGCTAGTATAATCAACACAGGTCTCCAATTGCTGATGCTGGATCATTGCTCACTGGACCTTCTCACACCATTTTTTGATCTGACCAGTGACGTTTTAGCGGATTTTAGACGTGTCGGAGCCAAAGAGCCTACAGAACCTACTTAAGTGTCGCAGTTATTCAATATTTGCATAATATCACATTAATCCGGAACTTGTGACGGACGAGACCTGCGCGAAAGGGATTATGTATCACTGCCACACCTACTTAAATCGTTAAATAATAATACACACATATCGCTCACTCCTTTCAAGAACGTCATAAATCAAAAATCGTCAATTTTCAGCTGTGCACGATTTCGTAATGCACTGAAAATGTACTATATCCCAGCAAAAGAGGCATATTTTTAATGTAATATTTACCCACTACAGGCAGAAAGTGTTGTTTTTGCATTTTGAAGAAAAGGTATTGTATAATTATTTTTTTAAATATACTAAATATTTTTCAAATGAAGAAATACATTAAGTTTTTACCTAAAAAGATCTGTTGCATACTAAAAAGTTGAATAAGTGGCTTGATATTTATTTTTAATACATCGTATTTTTTTTAAACTTTAAAAAGTTCTCCTGAAAAATCAAGTTTTTTGATTTATGACGTTCTTGAAAGGAGTGAGCGATATGTGTGCTAAAAAGGATATGTCAGGCGCGTTATGAAACAGTCTGTGTATTCATTTTAAATTGATTTGTGAGCTGTCCCATCAGCACTTAAATAAATATCAAACAAAAAAAATCTGGCTGGCTTCTCCTGAGGAATTTTATGTGGTTTCCTCCCAATAATGAGAAAATGCTGAAAAGACCTACATGATAAAAATAGCGCTGAAAAGTCCTGATTGACCCACACTAGATTATCCCGTCCGTTCCCAACACAGATTAAAATAAAACTTATTTTTTGGAATTAGAAAAAATAAAAATCCACTGAATGATCTTTAACCCTTAAATGCACACCGTTGCAATTCTGCAACAAAAATTTCACAGTTGAAACATTCTTTAGTCGCCTGAAATTATTATAATTCATGTTATATATAATTAAAATCTAACTCTGTTTTAAAATCACTTTCAATATTTTTTTTAACTGAATTATAATGTCTACCGGTTTCGAAGTTTACCGCTCTTTATCAAGACTGATTAATACATTAGACATTATAATTAAGTTACAATAATATATTTATAGTAATTTTCAAAGTGAAATTTTAACTATAAAACGGAAAATCACAAAGTTAGTGTTTCAAGTATGTTCATGTTCTTCCTTTATATAGACCTCTATTATGCATAGTTGTGAAGAACTATAATTGGTATTCATGATTTTATTTTTTGTATTCTGATGTATCATATATTATAACTGTTGTTCTTCCTTCCAATAAAATAAAATAAAAATAAAAAAGCATAAATTATATTATAATTCATACTGTCGCATATTTATTATACACCTAGGTGTTAGAATAAATTCAGCCTTTTTAACTTGATAACTTTTATAACTTGATACTGTGAGTTATTTCTTGACTATTTTATTAAAATAAAACACTTGAATATACCACTTTAATGAGTTTTATTCTATTTACGACAAGTTTCGAAAACGACAGAGGTTTTCATATTCTGGTACAAATTAATTATGTTTGCATTTGTACTAGAAGTCATTTCATCTGCCGTTTTTGAAACTAGTCGTAAATAAAATAAAACTCATTAAAATAATATATTCAAGTGTTAAATTTTAATAAAATAATCATGTCATTCCACAAAGTTAATGCCGAATCAGTAAATAATATTATTTCTTGACATTCAGTTCTTGTTGTGAAAGTTTTATTGTTTTTTTTAAAAAAAAAAACATTCTAATGAATAGGTTGAACCCTTAGATAAGGGTTGAACCTTGTTCATAATGAGCATGGCAAATAATAAATGCAACTCCCATCTAAATTTTTGTTTTTTTTTAATTGCCTGAATTTTTCTTGAACAAAATGGCGTATTATAATACCGCCTTCGGCATATGTGAGTAGGTAAGTTCACAGGGTGTTTCACACGTTCCTTATCCACTGGATGGTAAATGTAAATCCGACAAGCGAAGTCCGACCCGGTAGCACTGGAGGATTACGTCTGACAGCAGTGAGATCTAGACCGACACATACTCGTACGACATTCCGACTCTTGGAGCATAATGCGTACTTAAATGTGTGACGAATTTGAGTTTTACGAATTAATATCATATATATATATATATATATATATATATATATATATATATATATATATATATATATATATATATATATATATATATATATATATATATATATATATATATATATATATTTGGCAAAAGAAGGATGAAAGTAGACTAAATGCAGTCGTAATACGATCTCTCAGATGAATGTGCGACAAAACAATGTATGACAGATGTTCAAATAGTGAAATAAGGAAGGGATGCAAAGCTGAGATAAGCATTATCGATAAAATAAAGAAAAGTGTATTGAGATGGTTTGGACATGTAGAATGAATGAGTGAGGAAAGAACGGTAAAACAAATTTATGAGGCGAATTTAATTGGAAAAAGGAGCAGAGGAAGACCGAGAAAATGTCCGCCTCCGAGCGTGTTGACACACTCAAAATGTTGTATCGTCGTAGATGTTTCTCTGTAAATCATCACTTAAGCCACCCGATGATTGGTCGCCAGCCCATCCCAATGACTTCCACATTCCCTTCCCATCAAATTGCACCGTCTTCGTGAGTCACCTATAATCAACTATTTCACCTTCATCAATTCTTAATTTTCCATCATACTTTAGACCAGTGGTTCTTAACCGGTGGAGCACAGATTTTTAATAATTGTTGGCAATATTTTTATGTATTTAAGGAATAATCTGCATTTTCAAAGGCTTGTCTGCAGGCAGGATAGTAAGGATAGGGAAGGTAAACGTGAAAAACGCCCAAACCAATTGAATATAATTCTTTCTTGAATTTATTTTGCAATTGGCAGGAATCGAACCGTTGACGCCAGTTTCGCAGTCGAGCGTCTACTCGACTACGCCTTCTGTGGTATTCTATACTAAAAAAAAATATTTTTCAAAATGTATTTGAGTAAAGAGTAATTATTTCAACTAAATAATTTTTAAATGGTCCAAAGTTTCTAAGTTTTTTAATGGTGTTTAAAGTTTTTATTTTAATTAGTCTAATTTTTAACTTGTCAGTTATAAAGTAATCAGTTTTATTTTTAATAAAAGTAATCTTTGTATTTTGTGGAACTTTGGTTTAGGTGTACCGTGAATTTTCATAAGATCAAAAGTGCTCCCTGACTTCAAAAAGGTTCAGAAATTTATTTATTATTTCGGCATTCACTTTGCGGTAAAACATGATGAAATGGTGAAAGTAAAACACTTGTTTTTTACCACTTTTAGTGTTATAAAACAAGTGTTTTTCTGTTTTGAATATTGAAAGCATTAACTTTGTGGATCATCTTGATATATTATTTCGAGAAATAAAAATTCTTTGTGTTCTGATCCACTCACATTTTTATTAACCAACTAGTTTCGGCAACAATCTGTTGCCCTCTTGCCTGTTGTCCTTGAAGAGGGCAACAGGTTGTTGCCGAAACTAGTTGGTTAATAAAAATGTGAGTGAATCAGAACACAAAGTATTTTTATTTCTCGAAACAAGTGTTTTTCTTTTGCAAGGTTCAGAACCACTGTATTGGATTGAAAATGTAAAATCGTATATCTCAACCAAGTTGGCAATTACGTATTACTCGAAATTCCCATCATTACAGGTTGATAATAATCAAAGTATCATACCTCCACAGGTCCGAAGATGCGTTCCGCAGCTACTCCGCAGCGGTAGCCGACTACAGAAGTATTATTACTAATAGATGTTAATCATATAACTCCTGTGATTCGACATTACGATTTGATTGACTGTGTAGTGCAGAAAATGAAAATGGAGGTTTGCAAATGAAAATATTTAAAAAATATATATATTTTTTTGTATAAATTTATTTCAATCACAATTTACCAGATACATATTTAGAACTTTTTTTTCAGGGCCAAGCCACCTTATACACTATTTTTTAATATGTATTTTTATTTATTACTTTTTCTTTGTGTAAAATAAATAATAGATACAGTATTTTGTATATATATATATATATATATATATATATATATATATATATATATATATATATATATATATATATATATATATATATATATATATATATATATATATATATATATATATGTATGTATATATATATATATATATATTATTTTATTATTTCTTTACTTACCTTACACTTAATGTACATCAAATATATATTTACATCTTCTTACAGTAAACAAAACATTTATTTTAAAATTCTTTCAGACTCTTTCAATTCTTCATACATTCAGGCATCTCATCATACATTTTAAACCCTTATACATTAAACAATTTTGTGACTCGGTTTTTTTCAACAATGGCAGTCTTATTTTTTTTATTTTAGTAATATGTTCATGAATTTTTTTACACTATTTTATCCTTAAAATATTTGGGTAATTTATCGTTTAAAAAATTATTTATAAAAATCAGCATATTTAATTTGATAACCAGTTGAGTTCTTCTCTCATTTTTTCTGTTTTATCATATCTTTTTTTCTTGAGTACGATTCTCATCGCTTTATTTGATATAATTTCTAATTTATTTCAATATCCTTCATTCAACATACGATAAATAGAAGCTGAATTTTCTTTCAACCTAAGTAACGTTTGATGTAATTGAATTTTTTGCTTGAAACACTGTTTTATTATTGAAAAAATACTTTTTCCTTCGAAATAAATATATGATATTAAAAAGAAGAGTTATCGAAAGGTTAGGAGTTAAAATGTCTTAATTTTTTTTACTGCAATATTATTTATTTGGAAAGACGTCTAGTTCCTTGACCGTTAGAGATATCAGCCTTAAAAGCATTGTTAACTTTGTGGTATGGTATTATAACACACTCCTTTTCATTCATCATTCACTTTGTGTAATACCACTAAACGAAGGCTAAAACGGTCGTAAGCCCTGTAAATGCCCAGACTTCCATATTCTCCTTTATCTATGTTGGAAGTAAAAGTAACACTTGAATGACAGGCGATCTAATGATGAAAGTATTATGTAACTTTAAAGTTTAAATTATGAAAGAAAAATATTTTTAATGAAACTAATAAACTATCAATTAAAGTTCTAAAAGTTAAAACTGTCACTTAGAATTGTAAAGCTACATAAGGACCGTAGTCCATTTGATCTTCACATTCGTTTGATAATGCCCTAACAAGGCGAAACAATTGTCACAATATAATTTTTATGTGTTTTTGTTAATAAAATACAACTAGGTAGACTCAAAAAATCTGTGTTTGATTTAAAATTAATACATAAATTAAAATGGAGTTCTATAAAATTAAACGCCAAATCAATAAACATATATTCTAAAAAGGCTTACGATATTGTATCGGCAAAAGATCACATCCTTTTATTTGAATTTACCACAATTATACAAAACCCTTTGACGACAACTTACCACCCTTCAGTTGTACAGCATCCCTTAGTATCGTGTTGAATTCAACCCCAGACGTCTTTGTCAAATCAATTCATATAGTATTTCGTACGACTGACTTTCCATTATAATTGTATGGATACCTATTGCATTCACCATATCTTCACAATTGAATAAAAAATACAATACACAAGTTTATGATGAAGTAATTTATGTGGCTTCCTTAAAAGTAGAAGTTACCCTTAGTGGTTTTCATTCATAGTGGAAAAATAAAAAGTAAAAGACAAACACACACATATCGCTCACTCCTTTCAACAACGTCATACAAAAAAATCGATTTTTTTTAGTTGTATATGTTTTCGGAATGCCCAAAAAATGTACTATATACTAGCAAAAGCGGGATATTTTTAATTTGATATTTACCCGCTACAGGGCAGAAAGTGTTGTTTTTGCATTTTGAAGAAAAAGTATTCTTTTAAATATACTAAATATTTTTCAAATGAAGAAAAAACATTCAGGTTTTACCTAAAAAGATCTTTTGCACGGTAAAAAGTTCAATAAGTTGCTTGAAATCTATTTTTAATAAATTCTATTATATTTTTAAACTTTAAAAACGATCTCCTGAAAATCATTTTTTTTTATATATGACGTTGTTTAAAAGAGTGAGCGATATGTATAAATTAAAATACAGTTCTACAAATTAAACGCCAAATCTATAAATAAAATGTTGATACTTTAAGACATTAATAATTTGATTTTAAAATCAATAATACTTTTCCAGTCAGATATACCTTATAATTTCTCCAAGTTGTAACAATGCGAAAAAAACAACACGAATTTAATCCGGTAATCTTCTCCTAGCGTGAAGGCATTTCGTCGTGCTTTTGGCTTCTGCCTTTTTACCCAGAAATGGCTTGTGTCCGAGTCCCAACACAATAGCCCATCCAGAACCAGTGACACTCGGTGTTAAGTCAGGTGAAAACACCTTTGAACCTCGCCGCATCATTGGACCACCGGGCTGGAACAAGTGACAGGTAAGATGTTAAATATAAACAAGGTTTAAAGCTTAGAAAGTGTAGAAATGGTTCGTTTTTTTGTAAGATGATTGGGATGGTATTTGATACTTTTCCTGGTTAGTTTCAAAGTAAGTATCTACATTCTACATGACTTAACTGAATTTTTTCACTATTTTTTTCATCTTTCCAATATTTTTTTCTCTTCTTGATCTTAATCGGAATATTGTATAACAACAAAGGGTTAAGGACCGCTTCGGCGAACTCTAAAAAAATGTAGGCACCAATTCTAGCGAACTGTTGCGAACCGACTGAATCCCACCACTGGGTTGTTTCCAAAGTAGTTGGAAACAAGAGCAGATTAAGACCGAGGAAAACATGACATAATCAAGCATTTCAAATACTTGAAAGTGTTCAAGAGTAAAGTGGCATGATCAAGTATTTCAAATACCTAATTGAAGGTGATCAGGAGTCGAAATAATCGGTGGTTATGTTAAAAGAGTTACACGAATGTGGAACAGGCGAAGATTGTTTGCAAAGGTAGATTGGTATGGCATTCTATGGCTTTATACGCGTAGCCGGGTACAGTTTGTCTGGAATACTGAAAATATTAAGATTTCACCCTAAATACAACAAAAATAGGGAAAATTATTATTGGAATCATAAATGAATCGATGAATATAACAGTAAAATAATTTTCCATCGTTTTCTGGCCTTCTGGTATCGAACACGTCATAAAGCTCGCGTTAAAGGAGAACATTACAAATTACGATGAAAAGAGCGAATAGTTGCCAATTTCGCGTGAATTGGGTGCCATCTGTTGTCGAAGTTGCGAAGCAGCGCCCCGCGGTGAACCCCCTTAATAGCGGAACCGGCAAAATACTAAATAATTCGATAATAAATTCGTAATATAGGAAGAGGGTTGGAGGGTGTATTGAAACATTGCAATTGGATCAACTTGGGGTATAAGAATATTTTGCAAACAAAATTAGGAGTTAACTGTGAAATAATTATTAATTTCAAATTTATTCAATAAAAAGAAATACCATATATATATGGTAAACATACATAACAAAAAATATTTAAGGCGTATATATTAAAAGTAACCAAGAAGACTACTAAATGGAATACTCCTGCGGATACGTGGAACAGATCAATATCTAATATGATAATGTTCAACATAGCGGTAGCTCTTCCTACACGGCTGTCCAAACTTAAAACACAGTAAGGGACTTTTTTTTGTAGTAGTTTTTTTTTGCATATTTGGACTAAGTAGAACCTATATATATAAATCCCTTACCGCACCCCAATGGTGCATAGGGCACTGCTTCATATAAACGCAGTGCTATCTCGATCGATTACACATGAAGGAAAGGTGATCAGCCCTCCACTTCAGGTACCAGTCCAGTGTAATATTGAATAAATATTAGAGTGAAAATATCACTCGTATTTATTAAACCCCCCTGGGAATCGAACCCGGGACCTCCAGAACGGTAGCCGAGCATGCTGACCATTACACTACGGAGGCGGACAAATAAGTAGAATCCCTAAAGAAAGGTTATGACTAAGTAGAATCTGCTTAGGCATAACCATCGGCAGGTTAGTCCTGTATATAGTACAACTGTATACCTTCTTTTGCAAATTCTGTTTCCAATTTAAATCTTTCTTGTTTTAAAAAAAATGGACATATCCACACTGTATGAGGAACATTTAGTGATGACGTCTCATCACACTCACAAAAAAAGTTTTTTCTAATTTTAAAACAGAACAGGTATTTTCGAAATGCTCCATGACCCGTAAAAATTAGAGTCAATGCATGGTTCAATTTATGTTTTTTTTTTTTTAATATTTTTTTTTTTTTTGTAAAGTCGGAATGAAAATGTTCGTATTTTCCCTGTTTCTGTTTCTGTTTCTATATATGTGTCGCCTCCGTTCAAAATCCGCCAGATCCATATAAGTCGATTTTACAAAAAATGTAAAATTCTCCGGGTAACATTTACATTTCAAAGATTTGTCTATATTTACATAAAATATTTTGACAAAGAGAATTTTCCCGTTTTTTTTCAATTATCTAAAAAACACGATACACAAACCGATTATGACGTCATATTAATTTTTAACCTATCCTTGTGCTCTGATTGGCCGATATGGGTCAGAAGGAAAGTTCCATGAATATAGCGGAATTTGAAATACAACGCTGTTTTTAACTATTTTTTAAATATATAAAAAATTTAAACAATAAAACTCACGATTAGCATTCCGATGGAGTATATATTTTAAAATCTTATAAAATTGGATCTGGTGGATTTTGAAAGTAGGCGACACATATCAACAATACCAAATATTTAACATTTTCTATCGTATTAATTTCTTAGAAAAACTTAGAGGAAATCGATTATACTCCTGTAATGTCTTTTGTAAAGTTGCTTCTTTAGCTTAAGCATCTGCTAATTCCTTACCAAATATTCATTTTGTCCTCTTATCCAACCAAGTCGTACTGTTTAATTTCTTGCCTCTATATTTTTAATCAATTGTCTTGTTTCCATTATAATTGATTTAATTCATTTTACATCACAAATTGCCTGTAAACCAGATTTAAAATCACAATAAACAGTACACAAAAAAGTACGATAATTTTTTAAACCTATTTGCTGGCTTTTTCATTATATATTTGAATGACTCTCTTACTGCAATTGAGGAGGTCCACACCTAAAAGTTATATCTCCAAAATTGCACAAAAAACATTTTAATGCAAATCTCTTCTGTTTACTGTATTCTATCGAAATCTTAATTAAAGTTCCGACAAAACGTGACCAATACTGTGTTAAACTAATATGAAATCATTAAATTGCACCAAAACGTAACAATTTTACAAGCTAGAATTCCTGATTACTTAAAATCATTTATAATGGAAATGTAAAATTTTGGTGAGGACTTTTACAATTGTTTTAGCTTGAAACATAGAACAGCAGCGATTCATTGAAAGCTGTCCCACCGCATGTCCAGATCTGATACAGAAGCATCTAGGCTTCCTGACAGATCTGCTATTGCTAAGCAATTTTTTTAAAAACTAAGTTGCGAAATTTATTGAAAATGTGAAACAATATAACATTGTATCCCGATTTTACTGTGAATTTACATTTAAAAGCTTTCAATATACCTGTCACTGCCAATCTAAATAAACACAAGATTGTAAGTCCATCACTAAATTTTCTAGAAGTACCCCAGTGTAGGCAGTGAAAGGGGTTAGTGTTTAGTTCAATTAGTCAGCTAGATCCGATTCCGACTCGACGTTGGCCGGTACACAGACGCCCACAACCCAGACCAGCACAGCAGACAGACACGGAACAGTGCAAAGACATTTACAGAAAGTGGTCAGTCATCGCATTTCCACTCAACCATAATTCAGCAGCGATCCAATTTTATTTAAATGGACTCTTCGTTACAAGGTCAAACTTTTAACACGAGCCCCGAATACCACCAAATGTCATCAGGGGGTATTTATTAACGCGAAGGTAGGTACTGTGCGGTGTATACTGATGTGCGCACGGTGGCACAGTGGCGGAGAGGGGGGGGGGGAAGGGGGAGGGAGGCTCGGGTCACCGGAGCTTGAAATTAGTTTGCGGTACCTACTGGCACTAACGCGCCGCGAGCCGATCTAGCCCGCCTAACCTAAGCCCGAAATTTCGCCAGTGGCGTAGGCGAAAGAGTGAATTTCTTTTGGGTGCGGGATTTTTTGTCAGTATTAAAAAAAAGTATTAAAGTGTCTCGGCTGAGATTAATTTTTTACTGTTTTTATACGAAAGAAGATGAAAGTCAGTAAGTAACGTTCGCCATTTTCCCCGTTATTGAACATCAATTTCGCGTTAACTTTTCAAATAGATATTTAATTGTAAATAATTATTTATTTTAATTGTTAACTTACTTAAACCTACTAAAGATTTGTTAACGAAAAAATCGCCTCTGTGGTCTCAATCTTGTGGATTGGTTTGCAGCAACATATGGCACCTCCTTCGCCATTCCAGTCTATTATGTGCCACCCTCCTCAGCTCCTCATACGTGTATGGAAAATTTGGAATTTGAGCAGTGTGGTTGTCAATCACGGGTAGAATGGTGAATGTTATATAAGTACCCTATGGTCTATTTTCCCAAAAATTCTATAATTTCATAATTAATTTCATAACTATGTGTTATCACAAAATTGCATAATTTTAGTTAAATATCCGTAATCGCCTAAACAGTGGTTTTTGACCTCGCTAGTCAATTTGATTGTGTTTTAAATTCTTAGAAATGTGGACTTTTTTACTCTTAAATTTTGTGTGGTGAATTAGTGCAAAGACGATATTCGTGGAAGAATGCAAGAGTCGGTGAGGTTACATACAGAAGAAATCGGGGGTAAGTGAATTAACTTTAAACACGATTTTTTTGTGGACATTTTTGTATAATTTGATCGTTTATACTGTTATTTATTGTATCTCTTTTCTAATTTTTCTTTTATGTATAAGCACTATCTGCCCACTTGATTCGAACAGCTTTATAAGGAACAAACCTTGACTTGTATCTCTGGTATTTTTTTGGTTGGTTTATTGTATTTTACATCATGTATGTATATACCACATCAACGTCTTTACTTTAATGTTTGAAATAAAGAGAAATATATGAATATACGACGAATTTGGGATAAGTAGGATTTCGAAATCGTTTATTTCATCACATTGTAAAATGACAGATTACAAATTACGATTATGTAACCTCAGTTTTCCTGTGTTTTCCTGTGCCGAGGGCACAAGTTAACATATTTATTTTAAAAATTATAATGATAGAAAATGATTTATATATTCGAATACGGCATGGCTGAATAATGCAAACTATTTCAAATATGCCCACATCCATTATCTATTTATAAATAGCTCCTTTATACATTAAAATGTAATTATTATGCAATAAATTGCACCATTATTAAATTTATTAATTAAGACATTCAATTATTATGCAATAAATTGCATAATAATTAAATCTATTACTTAAGGAATGTAATTATTGTGCAATAAATTGCATAATAATTCATTTTATTGATTAAAAAAATTTTTTTTTTTGCAATAAATTACGTAATAATTAAATTCATTTATTAAGAAATTCAATTATTACTTAAAAAATATGTTTTGAATATTGAAAGCATTAACTTTGTGGATCATATTGATATATTATTTCGAGAAATAAAAATACTCTGTGTTTTGATCCACTCACATTTTTATTAACCAACTAGTTTCGGCAACAACCTGTTGCCCTCTTTAGGGTTTTTATAGTCATAAATAAAACCCTGAAGTGGGCAACAGGTTGTTGCCGAAACTAGTTGGTTAATAAAAATGTGAGTGGATCAAAACACAAAGATTTTTATTTCTCGAAATAATATAAAAAAAATTAATTTGTGTGCAATAAATTGCGTAATAATTTAATTTGTTAGTTAAGAAACTTAATTATTATGCAATAAATTGCATAATAATTAAATTTCTTATGACCAAAAGAGGAATGTTAAACAGATTGTTTCATTAGTTCCGGATCTTTAAGTTCTATGAACGGTCCCATAAAGCGTGTTAATTGTGAATTGTATGCTTTACTGGGAGATACTTTCTTGTGTTATGTGACGGAATTTTTTAAATGCGTATGTAAGGATGCGTATGTTGTACTTTGTTGAAAATTTCCTCTGTGGCAGGCCGTCTAGTAATTTCAAGTTTTATTTAAAAAAAAGATTTTTGGTCAACATTAACACTATTTAAAAATGTATTACTCGTACCACCCCAACCCACGATCCCATACTGTAGAATAAACTGGCATAAAGCGTAGTAATTTTTTTGTGATTTATATGTCGTCTTTATCTCTTTCAAAAATTTTATTATTGTACAAATGTTAAATCTTAAAATTTTTATTTTAATGGCCTGATGGAATAATTTTCCGAAACCGGTAGTCACAAATAAGTGTATATAAAAGTGGTATTGCACAAAGTAAACCATGGATGATAAGGAGAGTGTTTTAGTAAATTTTTACCCATTCCTGTGAATTTAGTATGTTACGTATGGTTTAAAAGAACTAAGTATATAAGTTTTTTCAGTTTTTTGTAATGTTCTCAGTTTGCAAATCCCATTATTAGTTTTTGTATATTTGTATACTAGATATTTTATGTTATCAATTCTTGGCAGTTGCAAGGATTTCAATATTTTTTTATGTTAAAATGTGTTGTATTTGAATAATATATTATATTTAACAATCAATGAACATTGAGTGTAAGTCCCTCTCCAAGCACAAGAGCTTATTCTCTTTTTTGGAGAGGCTCAGCGTAACTAGTATAATATATTTTACATGTAGAAACGTGTAGTTAAACAATGAAATTGTATTTTTAAGTAAAAATATATTTTTTTAAATCATGTTTATACCATATTAGCTTTGAAACTCTTAACCTCGAGATTATTAACGAAGACAAATAAATATTTGACGAATTTTGAATAGGTTACGTTAGGTTAGGTAAGATTGTTTAATTTATTTCGACACCACTTGAAATGACAGGCGTTGATTTATCGAAATTGAAATCTCACCTAATTTTTACGACTGGTATGTTTAGATTAAATATTAAAAATGAATAAAATTCTCACGTACCGCCAATGCATAAATCCGGCGTTTGTTTAGACATTGTATACGGATACATTTTGCGACATAGTATTATGCCAACACGCGGTAAGTAATCCCGCATTAGACACACTGGATGGTATCCGATATGCGTACGGCGTTTTTTCCCTACACCCTCTCCCTTGGGAAATACGGGTAACTACTTTGTGGGTGTAATTTGTATTTGGGGCGTATAATTATGCGAGAATTCAAGTGTGACATGTCCCAATATGGATGTCTCTCTGAATTCACAGGAGTGTGATGCTAATAATATATATGTGTATACACTAGAACCTCTATTATCCGGATTTTCGATAGATTTATCCTGTTTGATAGAAAAATATGATCTCGATTTTCCGGGATAAAATTATTTTTAAAATATGGTCATTTTCCGGGATGGAATAATTATTGAAAAACGGGCTCTGTTTTCCGAGATAGATAAAAAAATATGGTCTCGATTTACCTGTATACCAGGTACAGGACTTGATTATCCAGGATAGATTAATATTGCCATGTAGATAGATTCTTCATATCCCAGAAAATTAATATAAGTGTACGTATTGTTAAGTAATACATTCAAAATTAAACACGGTTTATTCGGTTGAATTCTACATTTATTTATGTATATTTTAATAATGATTAAAGAAAACACTTGTTTTTTACCACTTGAGTTTTATTATAGAAAATAAGTTAGTAATTATTTTTTGGAATTTGCAAATCACATATTAGATACTAATCACTTATTTCACTATCATAAATTAAAATTATAACACCTTGTTCCATATAAAGGCCAAATTATGAATTATCTTGAAAATTTAGAAATCCAAAAAAACCTAAATTCTAATAATAATTTATTAAATAATATATTGTTTCAAAACTCTTCACCTTTGCTTTCCATTTTTCCTTTGTTTTCAAACTCCGCCCCTTGACTAACCCCTTCCCCTTACTTTCCCCTCTCCTTATTTATAGAACAATTTTATATTTTATTTTTTAGTTACTATACAGACCTTAATGATGGAAGCTTAACTTCTGAAACATGTAGTCTATAATAAAACTCAATTGGTAAAAAACGAGTGTTTTCTTTGATCATTGTAACATGTCTTACCACAAAGTTAATGCCGAAACAATAAATAAAATATATTTTAATACGTGAAGCGTTTCGTCTTCTTAGGACATTATCAAACACTGACTAGAATTATTTACAAATGTCCTTATATGCTAAAAATAATTGCTATTATTAGGTCTAGGAGTACATATAATGGTGGGTATTTCGGTGGGTAATATGGATTTCTGTGAATGTTAAGTTAAAGTACGGTATCGATTTTCCAGAATATGATGAAAAAAATCCCGTTTTTAATCGGTTTCGCGATAATCTGAAAAAATTAAAACATGTGAAAAAAGATAATTTTAAAACTGCGCTATTTAGGCTTATGTATACATCCATCATCAGTCCGCCTTGCAGCTGATAATATAATAGTTATTCCGAAACCGGGAGTCATAAAGTAGTATTTTTACGTTGATATAAAGACATCGATGAATGATAAGGAGAGTTTCGAATAAAAGCTTTTCTCAATCCAACTAGATGGCTGTTGTGAACTCGTATATGTATGTAATGTGTGATGACATTGATCAATTGACTAGTGTGGTTGTCAATCATGGGTAGAATGGTGAATGTTGCACGTGTGTAAAGTGATCACTTAAGTAGCATATGACAGATCATGAGTCATAAACCCTGTAAATACCATGACTTCCATATTCTTCTTCATCTATGCTGAGATATATAAAAGATATGGAGAGTGTTAAATAAAATAAAAACAAAATAAAATATTCATATTTTTGTCGATGAAATTAAAATTCATAGAAACATCACAGCAAAATAAATAAATAAAAATTGTATTGTTATATTCCCCATTCAACCTTCAATAGGCACCCCGCCGCGATCTTTCGGCAAACTCCGACATTAGTCGGCGCCTGTCGGTAACAAAAAAAAAGAAAAAAAAAAGGGCGTTATGGGATGTTTTTGGGATACGTCAACAGTTTCACAATATGGGAGGTGTTTTAAAAAAACAAAAATAAACCTTATTTTCATGGCTTCAAAACTGTTTAATGCATTCCACAAAGGCTATATGTTTAACATTAATTATCTAAGTTTGTTCCGAATTAAAATTTTGCTTAAATTATACTGGCCAACTATTTACAACTTTTATTTTGTAACTGGCATGAAAATACACTTAAATTATACTGGCCAACTATTTACAACTTTTATTTTGTAACTGGCATGAAAATACCTGATCGTTATGCACTTTGCATAGCTGAATTCAAAAACGAAAGCAAAAAATTCAGATTTTTTGTTTATGGATTGTTTTAATTCTGATATTGACTAAAGTTTATCTTATTATTTATGTATAAATATATATAAAAATATAATGCTAAATATTCAATATTTATACTACTCTACTACTACTATTACCTTCACGCCGTTTCGCAGAAAGGATGGAACGCCAATCTTCTGTCCGCCTCCTTCACATCCATACATCTAGTCACACATGCCCTCCGATTACGCAGACTTTTGACACCACCAGATTTTAGGTTCTGATTGATCTAAGTTAATCTTAATATTAATAAGTTTATATATTTCCACTGTTACTCCATAATTATCAATACTTTTTTTTAATCCCTTAGACCTTAGACTAAAACATGTCTAGATACCAACCACTATTACGGATTCAACGTATGGGGTCCATACAAACAATTATATGACTGTAACATCAAAACTTGACGTGATACAAACTTGTCTCCATACAGACTTTGAATAAGAACGATTAACTTAGTCCAAATCAGTCATCAAATTTTCAGTTACAAAATCATTGTTGGCCAGTGTTATTTATTTAAAAAAAAAACAGATCTAAGTACCTTCTTCTTTTAAACGGAAAACTCAAATAGGACTTTTTTGATTTTTTGTTTTCTGATATTTCTAATCTAATATTTGTAGTTTTATACTCGTATTAGCACTTTTAAATCGTTTTTTTTTCTGATACCTTTAGTATTCTAGCCAGTGCCCTTTATTATGACCTAAAATATACTATATACCCACACACAGGTCATGCCTTTGTGTGATCTTTTTTTTGTATTAATATTACCGTCTCTCATATGAATACAACTTCAAATGTGTCAAAATTACAAACAAAAAACTATTTAGCGACTCATTTGCATGGTATTTATTGTTTCGGCATTTACTTTGTGGTAAAGCATGATTAAATTATAAATAAAACACTTGGTTTTTACCACATGAGAATTATAAAATACCCAAATGCAACACAAAACAAATTAATATAATATATTTGAATATATATATATATATATATATATATATATATATATATATATATATATATATATATATATATATATATATATATATATATATATAAATATATATATATATATATATATATATACATGTAATAAAATACTTAGGTACCTACCTATACATTTTATTAAGTACTTACAAATGGTACCTACATAAAACAGTTCTACCACCAGATGTCGCATGCGTCGCGCTGAATAAAACAAAAGACATCAGATAGAAAAAATATTATATTTTGAACTGTCAAAATCAGATAGAAAGAAAAATATAATAAAGATTAATTAAGAATAAACTTTAATTGTCTTTACTTTAATGAAAAAGCAACATATTGTTTATTTTATTATTATACACCCACTTTAAGAAGGAAAATATTACCACGTTATATACATATATATATATATATATATATATATATATATATATATATATATATATATATATATATATATATATATATATATATATATATATATATATATATATATATATATATATATATATATATATATATATATATACACTCATGAGCTCAAATATGGCATTTATATCTAGAACTTTAAAGACTTGGGTTTGATTTTACTTATTTTATTTGGTGCATAAGAGCAAAAGTTTTCGAATAAAATCTGATGATTATAATTTATTATAGCCTGTAACCGTAGATAAATTATGGTCGAGACCATTTTCAACCGTGAAAACGCAGTGTTTTATTTTACATATTATAAAAGCGAATAATTCTATAATGAGCTCCGAGATATCAATAATAATATTCGAGTAAGGACGTAATAATGATGAATAGTCGACAACCCGTCTGACAATATTACGATCCACGTATTTTTTTCTTCGTCTTTTTTCACGATCGTGATTATTCTAGCTCAGGGCGTTTACAAATGCTAATCGTCTGAAGCCGCTACTGTAAGTGGAATTATTTTATAATTGGGTCATTTTCTTATAAATAAAACAAGCTTTGAAAACGTTTACGAAAATAACACCCACAAAAAGTTTAACCTTTCGCATTCCGAATTGAGTTCATATTTTTAAAAAAATTTCTAATTCAACTATTTTTCATTATTTAATTATTTTTATTTTTTAAATCTATCATTATTATCGTCATTATATTATTTTCCAAGTACAGTCTGTTCACGGATATGTTACCTTTAGTGCTTCATTTGTTTTTATATACTTTGTATATATATGTATATATATATATATATATATATATATATATATATATATATATATATATATATATATATATATATATATATATATATATATATATATATATATATATATTTATATATATATATATATATATATATATTTATATATATATATATATATATATATATATATATATATATATATATATATATATATATATATATATATATATATATATATATATATATATATATATATATATATATATATATATATATTATATATATATATATATATATATATATATATATATATATATATATATATATATATATATATATATATATAAAGGGTCCGCCATCTAAAGTTTTTTTTTTCAACTAGTGCTTATTTCGTGAATGGTAACACTTAGCTCATGTCTGATTTGACAGATAATTAGTTTTATCCTTCCGCTGAGCGAATATGGTTGTGTATACGCTTGAACAACGCTGGAAAATATTGCGACATTACTTTGAAAATCATAGTAATGTTGCAGAATGTGTGCGAAAATTGCGTACGGTTTTTGGAAGAAGAGAAGCACCGTCAGCTCCGTATGTTCGTTATCTTGTGAAAAAAGTGAAAGAAACTGGCATCCTCATCGATAAACCAAAGCGTGAAAAGCCAAAAACAGTGCGTACACCCGAGAATATCGATGTTGTGGCAGAAAGTGTGCGTGAAGCGCCATCAACATCAATTCACCGTCGTTCTCAACAATTGAACATTTCGGAGACATCATTGAGACGAATTTTGCATAAAGACCTTGGTATGACGCCATACAAAGTCCAATTGGTTCAGGAGTTGAAGCCAACTGACCATCCAATGCGTTTTCGCTTCGCTGAGTGGGCCTGCGATCGACTTACAGAAGATGCCGATTTTGCCAAAAAAATCATCTTTTCGGATGAAGCTCATTTTGATCTTGGCGGGTATGTAAACAAGCAAAATTGTCGTATTTGGGGCACAGAAAACCCGCACGCATACATTGAAAAGCCGGTACACCCAAAACGAGTCACTGTTTGGTGCGGATTTTGGTCCAGAGGCATAATTGGGCCATTTTTCTTTGAAAATGAGCAAGGAGTGGCCGTTACAGTCAATGGCGATCGTTATCGGGCCATGTTGAACGGATTTTTGTTCACAAAAATTGAAGAGGAGGATATTGGCAACATTTGGTTTCAACAGGACGGCGCTACGTGCCACACAGCCGAAGCTACACTCGATAGCACTTATAGCATTTTCAAAAAAAAAAAGTTATTTGGCGGACTCTTTATATATATATATATATATATATATATATATATATATATATATATATATATATATATATGTATATATATACTTTTTTTTTCCTGCCAAATAAATAATTGAAAAAAAAAAAACTAGAGGTATAATAACTGTGAACAGACTATATTTATAAGCGCCCTTGACGTACTATTTATAAATTATTGGCGCTATATAAATTATCAAAAAAAAAAATCATTCATATTATTATTATTATTTTTAACTATTCAACTATTGCTATCGCCGCGCCTCTTCCACAGGGGTATGTATGAGGAGATGCGTGAATGTGGAAGAGGCCAAGAATGCTTGCAAAGACAGAATAGTGTGGCGTCTATTCTCTCTGCCTACCCCTGCGGGGAAGCGGCGTGATGTTTAGTTTTTTAAAGAAATAAAAATAATAAAAATAAAAAAAAATTATGGGTTTTTCTACGTAGGTTTCTGGTGACTTCCAACAGTGTTAAGTAATTTAGTTTTGTACCGAGTAACTGTCAATAAAATTATATATATAATAAATAAAATAAATTTATTATAACAATGTCTAGTCATGTATGGTCCATATTACACATGAGATAATTGTGAATAATTTACACAGCACCATTTTTGTAAAATTTTAGCTCAAGGCAAATAATTATCTTGCTTTTATACGAATTGATATTTGACCGAAAACATAGTTTTAATAATATAATATAATATGAACAAAAAATAAATGATTATGTGTAATAAATATTATTTATTACGCATATCTTGACAGAAAAATTTATATTATACTGGCTACCGTACTACGCGCAATTACGACGTTTTTATATACAATTTTTATGTTTAAGTCAGCTGTACACGTTCGTTTATTTAAAGCGAACGCACCGCAAACACAATGTTAAAACGTTCAAGCAAAAATAGGGTGATGATCGTTCATGAAAGTACGTGTGACTCATTGAGATAAGGAGAGTTTTAAGGCCTTAGTAGCAGTAAAATAATTCATTAAGCATCCGGCTGCTCTGAGAGCCGCAAGTCAGTTTAAAATCGTTTTTTTTTTAAGGGGAAATTTTGGATTTTGTGCTTCTTTTTTTAGAATGTATATTTAAACAAAAATGCATTTTTTAAAACTCCTTACTCAATGAATCGAAAAGTATATAATGATATTGAGACTTCCATATTCTTCTTCATCTTTGATGAGATGTCAAAGAATAATATGAAAATAACTCCTGTAATTGGAGAAATTCCAGATTTTCTGAGCTAGTATTTGGACACACTCAAAATGTTGTAAGTAAATTATCTGGTCAAATTATAAGCTTGAACAATAGAAATGAAAATGATATTTTTTGGCGTTTCTCATGTGTATGATTATAATCCAGGATTCGGACCTCACATACTAATAAAAGAGTTTCTGTTTAATAAAAAGCTTCTTTTCATCTCACCAATACATGTCTCTAGTGAGGTTCTAGTGATTCAAAAATAATGTTTCAAAATTGGTTCATATACCTATATAGAACTTCCAAGAATTTGAGTAGTGTGGTAGTCAATAATGGGTAGAATTGGTGAATGTTACACATGTGTAAAGTGATCACTTAAACCAGCCTACGATCGTCAGCCCCGTAAATGCCCAGACTTCCATATTCTTCTTCATCTTTGTTGAGATATCAAAAAATAATACATCGAGAGAAGATTGAATGCAGGATATAGAAAAAAATGGTGCTTTGAACAGGGTGATTGCAAATAAAAATACATCCATGGAAGCAAACTGGCGGTTCAAAACGGAGTCCTGGTACCGACACTGATGTATGGAAGCGAAACATGGACCTGGCAAAGGAATGATAAAAGCAGAGTGTACGTTGTTGAAATGCGCTCCCTCAGAAGAATGTTTGGAAAATCATTGTATAACAGAATTAAAGACGAAGATATAAGAAAGGAATGAAAGGTGTAAATCTACCGATAGCTAAAAATTTGTCCGCCTCCGTAATGTAATGGTCAGCACGCACTGCTACCGTTCTGGACGTCCCGGGTTCGATTCCCAGGGGGGTCAAATAAATATAAGTGGTTTTTTTTTCACTCTAATATTTATTCAATATTACCCTGGACTGGTACCTGAAGTGGAGGGCTGATCACCTTTCCTTCATGTGTTTACGATCAAGATAACACTGCGTTTATATGATGCAGTGCCCTATGCACCATTGGTTGCGGATAGCGGTTAGAAGAAGAAGAATACATTTATTTATCATAGTCGTTTATTCTTATTCAGAGATGATTAAAGTTACTATTTTGTATTTTTTTTTATGTATTAATATATTTTGTTATATAAAATTATATTTTCGTATGTCGATAAGATTCTCTGCTATACCGATCAAAATACCGGCCTCAAATTCGTGATAAAAACGGTATTTTTTTTAATTACCTAACCTCCAAGTGACTTTGAAATCTAGCTACGGCTTATGCAACACCGTTTATCATGTCCCTACTCAGGCTTCAACTTTATAAGTTTCATAGCCTATGCCTACTCGTAAGTGGATTTACTCTTTATATTTAAAGTTACTATAATTTCATGTGTCCGCCTCCGTAGTGTAATGGTCAGCACGCTCGGCTACCGTTCTGGAGGTCCCGGGTTCGATTCCCAAGGGGGGTAAAATAAATATAAGTGATTTTTTCACTGTAATATTTATTCAATATAACCATGGACTGGTCCCTGAAGCAGAGGGCTGATCACCTTTCCTTCATGTGTGAACGATCAAGATAACACTGCGTTAATATGACACAGTGCCCTATGCACCATTGGGGTGCGGATAAGGGTTTTATTATATTATTATTATAATTTCATGTAATTCATGAGTGAAAATTCTAGGCAAAAACACTCGCAATAACACGGTATCGTCAGGCCGGCGCTATAAATAGCAAACCCAGTTGAGTTGTGGGTGACGGGTCGCAGTTCCCGTGCGGCGGACGCGTCCGGCGACTACCGTTCTACGGATTCGGGGATCAATCAGCGCGACCGGCCGTCCAGCCGCCCGGAGTCATTACACGCATATACGACGTTCCCACGATAGGACAAGGTGAGATCTACGCTGGGGCGGTTCAGACACCAACTGATATTAGTCGAATGTTAGGGGTGTGAGCGTTAGATTTGTGAGCACCCTGACATTTCACGATCACATAGAGGCGGTCAGTAATGCATTGAAAATGCTAGGATTTGTTCTGCGTACTACCAGGGTTTTCCAAAATACCCGCGTGCTGAGAACTCTTTATAACTCCTTGGTGCGAAGAAGACTCGAGAGTGGCTCGATGATTTGGGGGCCACACGAGCTTAAGTACTCTCTTATGGTAGAGAAAGTCCAAAAGAAGTTTCTGAGGGATCTCTACATGAGAGAGTACGGCTATTATCCTTGGCTCTACCCGACCCAGTTTCTCCAGGGTATGCTTGGCTACAATAGTTTAGAGACTAGAAGGAATGTGTATTTAATTACGCATTTTTATCGATTGTTGCGCGGTATGATCGATAATCCTGAAATTATCCGGAACATTGGTCTGTATGTTCCCGATAGTTACCTAAGACAGCGTCGATATATATTGTTTCACATTCCTATACATAGCACCAACCTGCCGATGGTTATGCCTGTAGGAAGAGCTACCGCTATGTTGAACAATATCTCATTGGATATTGACCTGTTCCATGTGTCTGATGGGGTTTTCCGAATTGGCATTCTTCTGCACCTTTAGCAATAGTTCTTTCGTATATTTTATTTTAATGTATTTTAATGCATACGATTTTTTTTTTATAGTTTGTAATGTATATATTAATTGAAATAAATAAATTGAATTGAATTGAAATTCTTCTTCCGACATCCCAACTTATCGTCTTTGTAGACTGCTGGGGTCGGCTCTCCTCGTCCTCAGGTTGTAGGTGCTTCTGTCGTGGACAACGTCATCTAGGCCATGTCTTCGAACCATCTTCGCTCGTTGCAGCATCCATGAATTTTTTGGTCTTCCTCTAGATATCTTTCGAGGAAAATCGTTGGAGGCCGATTGTTCAAACTCCTGACCTGACCACTTTCAAATATTTGAAATACTTGATTATGCCAAGTTTTCCTCGGTCTTTCTCTGCTTTTATCACCACGTTTGCCTTTTAAATTTGTTTAACTACCCTTACTTCACTCATTCGAGTCACATGCACAAATAATTTCGAAATACCTTTCTTAAGTTTTATAAAATAAAACAACTTTGTTTTACCCACTTTTTTATTTAGCTCACAAGTTGTCATCCGGAGTGTTTGAAAATGTCATAAATAGGCGAATTTTTTTTAACAATATTTATTTTAATTTGTTTTTTTAACAATAAAATACAACTTAGTAGACTAAATAATCTGTGTTTGATTTAACAATCAATACATAAAAGAGTGTTATATTACATTACGACAAATGTATTAATGTTTTTAATATACTAAATATAAAATAGTTATTTCTAAAAAAGGTCACGCTTGAACCGCCCCTCTATTACAAGGCAGCCTCATGGGGCATCTCATAAAAATTTGAATTATAAATCTTGAGATGAAATAGATTGATGTCGGGTTCAACAGCCCAAATAAATCGACATTTTCCTCGCCGGGCTTTTTGTACTCCTCTCAGGCTCGCGTCTAATAACCGAATAAAAGTTTTTACATTATAATAATACATATCTTGTATTCCAGAAGCCATCTGAGGAATACAAAAAAATGAATGTACAAATATACGTACGGTCTCTGGGAAAAATACTGGCGTAACCGATTTTTGGCCAAACTGAGCTAAGTATTCCCAATTATCTTTTTACGCCTTTTCAATTCACTACGGTGAAAAAAGAATCTATCTCTCTAGGCGGCATATTTTTGCTCTAATATAGTTGAATTGTGGCTTATTCAATATCTTTTGTATGGAAGCAATCTATTGATTTATATATATATATATATATATATCTATATATATATATATATATATATATATATATATATATATATATATATATATATATATATATATATATATATATATATATATATATATATATATATATATATATATATATATATTTATATATAAATATATATATATATATATATATATATATATATATATATATATATATATATATATATATATATATATATTTATATGTATATATAAATATATATATATATATATATATATATATATATATTTATATGTATATATAAATATATATATATATATATATATATATATATATAAATATATATATATATATATATATATATATATATATATATTTATATGTATATATATATATATATATATATATATATATATATATATATATATATATATATATATATAAATATATATTTATTTATATATATATATATATATATATGTAATAAGTAAATTTAAAAAATAAAATTCCCAAAGCGATTCCAAACATGGAAGTATAATAAATTGACTTTTTGAAAATAACTAACTGCATTGATGTTTATTTCCTTGCCAAGCAAAAGTGACATAAATGGCCCTCCTGAACATTTTATGTTTTGTTAGTTGGTCACTTTCTCCTGTACGACTACTATTTAAAAATATATTATTCTTCTTCTAACCCTTATCTGCACCCAATGGTGCATCGGGCACTGTACCGTATGGATGCAGTGTTATCTTGATCGTTTCTTACATGAAGGCAAGGCGATCACTCCGGCACTTCAGAGACCAGTCCAGGATAATATTGATTGAATATTACCGTGAAAAATCGTTTATATTTATTTGACCCCCCTCTGGGAATCGAGCCCGGGGCCTCCAGCACGGTAGCCGAGCGTGCTGACCATTACACTACGGAGGCGCATGCATATGCATCATATGTATATAAATATTCGTGTGCATTGGCGGTATTTTAAAATGCAAGGTTTTTTTATTGTTTTTGTTTAAAATTGAAATTTGGAACGGGGACAGTTTTTTGGTACCTAGAAATTTGGCAGTTAACACTGGTAAAAAGTTAATTTGCGGTTTACCTTCGAGTCGCAAAGAAAAAAAAGCTGTAGTTCATCAAAGCGCAAAGTTATTATGGATGAATATAGGTCAGCAAAAAAACCTTATTGAAAATATTCTCAGATATGTAAAATAATTTGGGAAATGTAAAACAAATACATACTTATACTACTACTACTACTACAACTACCATCATGCCGTTTCTCCGCAGGGATAGGCAGAAAGGATGGAACGCCACACTCTTCTGTCCTGACATACACTCTGACATATTTCGTCAGAGTGTATCTGTCCTGACATACACTCTGACATACGCAAACTTTTGACCCCACCAGATTTTAGGTTCTGATTGATCTGATCGTGCCAAGTCTTTTTTCAGTCGTCCTCGTTCTGTTTTCCCGCTCACACTCGCCACATATACAATATTTTCTTAGTCATGCTCTCATTATCCATTCGCTCCACATGTCCATACCACCTTAGATAACTCTTCCTAATCATTTCAATTATTCCTTGTTCAGCCTTACATTCCTCTCTTATATCTTCGTTTTTGTACTTATATGTTCTCATTAATTAATTTGACAATCACTGTGTGGTAAAATCTATCCATATGTAATTTATATTTAACTTGGTAAATAATACTATTTCTTCAAATTTTCTATCCACTATTTCTACCGTGAAACGTTTTTCGATGCATTCCGCATCATTTTCAATAACCATATCACTCACTCCTTTCAACAACGTCATACTATATAATTAAAAATCGTCAAATTTCAGTTGTGCATATTTTCGAAATGCCCAGAAAATTTACTATATCCCAGCAAAAGCGGCATATTTTTATCGTAATATTTACCCGCTACATGGTAGAAAGTGTTGTTTTTGTATTTTGAAGAAAATGTATTGTTTAATTATATAAAAAAAAATATTAAACATTTTTCAAATGGAGAAAAAACCTTCAGGTTTTACTTTAAAGATCTGTTGCACAGTAAAAAGTTCAATAAGTGGATTGATATTGGTTTTTAATACATTACATTATTTTTTTAAACTTTAAAAACGATCTCCTGAAAAATCATATTTTTTTTTTTAAATATGACGTTGTTGAAAGGAGTGAGCGATATGTGAAGCCAAGTCTAAATTTGAGAGTTGTGTCCTTGGGAAGTTAAAAGCCCTTATCGCAATAGATTTTCAGTAAAAGTAATACTAACCAAGTAAACTTAAAAGTTATTTGTTTTCTCCACTCTAATATTTATTCAAAAATGAAGGAATGCAAAGCTGAGGTAAGCATTATCGATAAAATTAAGAAAGGTGTGTTGAGATGGTTTGGACATGTAGAACGAATGAGTGAGGAAAGAACGGTAATACAAATTCATGAGGCGAATATTAGTGGGAAAAGAAGCAGAGGAAGACCGAGAAAAACATGGCACGATCAGGTATGCCAAATACTTGAAAGTGGTCAGGTTAGGAGCCGTAACAATCGGCGGGTATGTATGAGGAGATGCATGAACGTGGAAGAGGCGAAGAATGTTTGCAAGGACAGAGTGGTGTGGCGCTCTATTCTCTCTGCCTACCCCTGCGGGGAAGCAGCGTGATGGTTAGTTAGTTAGTTAGTTATATTTATTCAATATTACCCTGGACTGGTACCTGAAGGGGAGGGCCGATCACCTTTCCTTCATGTATTAACGATAAAGAGATGCGTAAGGAGATGCATGAATCTGGAAGAAGTGAAGATTGTCCCAAGAAGACAGAGTGGTGTGGCGTTCCTTTCTCCCTGCCTACCCCTGCGGGAGGCGGCGTGATGATTAGTGAGTTTTCTTTTCGGGTAAACCTATTTGTAATGGACCATGCAACTACCATTGGAAGCCCTCAGGAGTTTTTACGGGAGAGATTTATGACTTATTTGATCCATTGGTCGAGCCACATGTCAGAATATTTTTTATATCTTATGCAAATGTGATTGATGATGCAAGCTCTCCTCCTAGCGGTATCGAAGCTACCAAGTTTCGACGTAATTCCACCGCTCATACATGCGGTGCGGTTGGACTATGCGCTGATTCGTAATTTATTACTGGAAAGTCAGCTGTTTTTTGTTGTTAAAGTCACTTCATGATTCAAAGAATGGACGAATATGCTTCAAGAGATGGATAAAAGCATCATTGAACTGGTAGACTATAGACGTAAAGCGATTTTTAATGTTTTCAACCCGTATTTTTAAAACCAAAATAAAAATAAACATTGATTTTTCTAAATTCATCAACAAATCACTTTCCACACGTGTAACATTCACCAATTCTACCCATTATTGACAACCACACTACTCAAATTATTGATACTACTACTCGATACAGAATAACTTGAAAGAACTTGATAAGTTCTATATGTATGAAGTCGTCAGCCCCGTAAATGCCCAGACCTCCATATTCTTCTTTATCTTTGATGAAGTCAAAAAATAATATGAAAATAATTCCTGAAATTGGAGATAATCCAGATTTTGTGAACAAGTATTTGGACACACTCAAAAATTTGTAAATCACTTTCCTTGCATACTTAAACATTTTACATCTTTGCCACTAGCGCCTGCAGACATTTTCAAGAATCATCGTCAACATACTGCTTTTTCAGCACATAAATGGCAAGTCTTGAAAACATACTTCCAAAGTATCATTACTTACAACAACGCCTTGAACATATATTTTTAAACATATTTTTGTTGTATATAAATATATATATATATATATATATATATATATATATATATATATATATATATATATATATATATATATATATATATATATATATATATATATATATATATATATATATATATATATATATATATATATATATATATATATATATATATATATATATATATATATAAAGCATTGTTAACATCGTGGTATGGTCATATAACACCCTCCTTATCATTCATCGTTCACTTTAAGTAATACCAGTTTAATAAACACTAATTCGTGATAACCGGTTTCAGAATGATCATTCCATCATCAGATCATTATAATGAAATTATTGCAGTCTGACATTATACAAAAATAAAAATAAAATAAAATAAAGACAAATGAATCACAACGGGAATATTTTCAAAAGTGTACTTGAAATTAAATTTGGTTGGTAATTTATTATAGGTAAGTCTTTACTAATTGCTTTACTAATTTATAATTTTTCTAGATTATCTAAACAAAATCCAGTTTTTTTACATGTAAAATGTCTTCAACGTGAACGATGAATGATAAGGAGAGTGTGGTATTACCATGCCACAATGTTAACAATGCTTGTAATTTTAATATACAAAATATATTATCTTTTAAGTCCAAATTATCTCCGTTTACTACTATTTCATACCCAAATCTACATTCATCTCTTTCAAAAACCATAGCGATCATAAACACATATAATACTACTATCGGCAAGAAGCACTGCATCATCAGCATACAAAAGGCAACAAGTTTTTGAAAATACTTAAAATAAGCAATCATCTGTTTGTTCCAAATTCTCTCCATTTACCATTATTTCATACTCAGATTTACATTCATCTCTTTCAAAAACCATAACGTTCATCAATACATCACTTTCCTTACGCACATTCATTTCCCTTGTCACCAGCGCCTGCAGGTCTTCTTTATAATCTGCAAAAAGAACTCCATCATACGAAACGGTTGCCATTTGAACGAAATTTTCGTCGAAATCATAAAGTATGCGGTATTTAATAAATTTCAGCATGTAATTCGCAGTATTACATGTAACGTAAAATAATGTTAGTGCTGTGCAAGTTGACGAGTTGATGCCTCGATACGGCCCGTTTGCATAATATTACATAACCTGCAGTCCTTTCCTTGGAATGTATGGAGATTTCAAGAGCCATAAACCAAAATCCCTCGGTATGACAACCCTTCATTACGCCGCAGCGCCACCGCTACCGCTACCGTGCTCGCGGTGCGACACTTTGCGAATCCCATAACTCTTCGAGAGTAAGAGCCGTGCCGCACTTGGGTCGTCGGAAGCGCCACTAAGTAGCGCTGCAAACAAACTCCAGCAACACGTTTTTTTTACTCACTATATTTTGAGTGTGTCCAAAAATGGTAGGTAGTTGCTTGTTCACAAATCTGGGTTTTCTCCATTTACGGGTTATTTTAATTTATATTTTTTGATATCTCAACATAAATGAAGAATAATATGAAAGTCTGTGTGTTTAAAGTGCTTGTCATATAATGGTTACGTAATCACTTAACACACGTGCAAAATTCGCCATTTTTTAATTTTATTTTTTACATTTTTTTTAAAAATTCAGAGACCCATCAAGCCACTTTGTGTGTCTTGTCGGTGGAGTCCTTTTTACATACATTTTTTATTGTTTTTATGCATTTTAACCTAATATCTAATATACACACAGAAAAAGAGAAATAAAACTATTTTACAATTTTCATAGAATTAACTCTTGATATTTTACCCATTCCTTTTTTGCCTTTGTTTCATATATCATTTTGACCTCTAACCTCTATTTCACTCATGTTTGTCAACCGGACTATTAAAAATTTTCTAACTCCTTGCAATTGATCAAATATGTTTACAATAATACAATATAAAAATCTTTTAAAACGATTAATATCATTTTTTTCCCTTATGAATTCAGAGATAACTTTTTTGTAATACTGTATACTTATCTATTTATTTTCTATTGCAATTGTACTAGGTATATATATATGTAATATCCCTATTTCTTGGATGCATTCCGCATATCAAAAGACGTGTCAGAATGTGTTAGATTTTAAGAAATATTGGTATTTACCAAGCTATTTTGAAATTAAAACTTTGAAACACGTCATCTTTAATTTGTAAACTAGGTGTAGATGATACAAACTCAAATAATTTAGTAAAGTTGGAAAATATCATCTACGGTTTCTGTAGGGTATTTATGCAATTTGTCGTACGTTTTCTCGCATACAGTGGTTACGTGTGAAGGGGGGTTAATTGCGAGCAAATTTAACTCTGCATTAAAACACAAATAGATGAAATAAAGTAAACTGCAGCGTGAACAACTTGTGGGCTTTAATCTTCTCTAGATGTTAATCTCATCGAGGCTCATTACGTGCTTAGAATATAAATGCCAATAAATATAAAAAAAATAAATGATAAACCCTGTATAAACTAATGACTTAGGTAAAACAGGGTGACATACAATTTATCACCCTATCGGAAGATGTTATAATTTTTGCAAATAGATATATGTGTATATATATATTTTTGAAAGTCTAGGCATTTACGGGGCTTACGACCGTCATGGGCTGGTTTAAGTGATCACTTTACAGAGTGTAACATTCACAAATTCTACCTATGATTGACAACCACACTACTCAAATTCTTGGAACTTCTACACATATTATTCAAATTCGAACTCATTAGAATTTCTCTAAAGATATCTATGGTGAGATTGAAAGCTTTTTCTCTTAAGCCCCGTAAATGCCCAGGCTTCCATATTCTTCTTCATCTATGTTGAGATATCAACTAACTTTTTAAAATATCCAACCCTGCATTATTGTTTATACATACCTACACACGTTTATATATATATATATATATATATATATATATATATATATATATATATATATATATATATATATATATATATATATATATATATATATATATATATATATATATATATATATATATATATATATATATATATATATATATATATATATATATTTATATATTTATATATATATATATATATATATATATATCGTACAGGAGAAAGCGACCGACTGACAAAACGTAAAATGTTCAGGAGGGCCATTCAAATCACTTTTGCTTGGCAAGAAAATAAACATCAATGCAGTTAGTCATTTTTAACAAGTCAATATGTTATACTTCCATGTTTAAAATCCTTTGGGTTTTTTCAGGGCAATATTAAGCTAGTAAGATATCAAATAGCTAATGATCAGGTTTTTGTAAACAAATGCACTTGGTCACTTTCTCCCGTACGACTACGATATGACAATTTGATGTAACTTCACACTCCGACCAACGATTACAAAGTGCTCAATGTGCATGATCCGACCTGAGTATTTATATAATTTACAGTCGTTTAAATAATGGCGTCCAGCCTCAGATACCCTGTAAACATTAAGTAAGCTCATTCAAGCCCGAGGGCCCGTTCGATAAAGCAAGAAGGGCCCAAGAGGGTCCCAATAATAATCCAATAAATCCGGCTTGTCGCTACCAATAAAGGCATAAATTACAATAAAAATCCCCATAAAATTATATCAAATGGTTATGCCCTTGGCGTTAAGATGGTGTGGGATACAATAACATTGTATCGTTACGGATGTAGCTACCTGCTTATGGTGTAAAGCACACGCGCTTTTTTTATAATGTGCAACTTATGACAGTCTAGTTCTTCTTCGCCTTCTTGTCCTCCAGTGCTGGATATAGGCCTCTTCCATATCTACGACATTTTGAGTGTGTCCAAATACTTGTTCACAAAATCTGGATTATCTCCAATTACAGGAGTTGTTTTCATATTATTTTTTGACATCTCATCAAACCAGCTTATGACCGTCGTCAACCCCGAAAATGCTCAGACTTCCATATTCTTCTTCATCTTTGATGAGATGGCAAAAAATAATACTCTTCCATATCTTTCCATTTCCTTCGATCGGTTGCTGCTTGCAGCCAGTTTCTTCCCCCAACCATCTCTTTTGTGGTCTTCTGACGCCTCTTTTGTTCTCCCAATGTCTTGCAATATGTCCTGCCCACTGCCATTTGAGTCTTGCCACGCAATCCATGATATCCTATTTTTTTTATTCTGTTCCTGGTATCTTAATTTTTTATTTTATGCATCACGCTGAAACCAAGAATGGATCTTTCCATGGATCACTGTGTGCGTTTGAGCTTATGACAGAAAAAAATAATTAAATGGTAAAACTTCTTATTCGTTCCGATTCTTTCTAGACCAAAAGTAAATGTCCCAAATATATGAATGTTAATGAATTAATTTTTAAATCAAACACCGATTTTTTTTTCTTTTGTTTTCTATAAAAAACTTATTATTAAATTATTGCTGCACATGTTAAAACTACCACTTAAGTACCTAGAGTTGAATAGCTACATAAGGACCGTCAGTCCATTTAATCTTCACATTCGTTTGAAAATGCCATAACTAGGGGAAACAAGTGTCACAATATTAATTTTTACATGTTTTTAATAAAATACAACTAACTTCTCACTCAAAAAATCTGTTTGATTTGAAAATAAATTAATAAATTAAAATGAAGTTCAACAAATGAAACGCCGAATCAATAAATATATAATAATTGTATTTATTTTGAGTAACTACGGAAGGTCTTGCAATAAAAAATCCAACTAATAAAAACCGTGAGAAATTAATCGTGTGTGAAATTTCCTATTCACAGTGCATTGACGTTTTTTTCAAGAACGGGTTCTGTAATTGGAGTTTATGATGACAATGGGTTGATTGACAATGTTGATGGAAAAGTTCGACACTTCTAGCCGATGTCGAAAATTGTAGGTAATATAAGAAATCAGTTATTCGTACGCGTATTTTTCTTCTCCTTCTTCTCCTTCTTCTCGTTCTTTTCGTTCTTCTCGTTCTTCTCGTTCTTCTCTTTCTTCTCTTTCTTCTCTTTCTTCTCCTTCTTCTCCTTCTTCTCCTTCTTCTTCTCCTTCTGCTGCTTCTTCTGCTTCTTCTCCTTCTTCTTCTTATTTTTCTTCTTCTTCTTCTACTTCTTCTCCTTCTTCCCCATCTTCTCCATCTTCACCATCTTCTCCATCTCCTTCTTCTCCTTCTTCTTCATCTTTTTATTTTCCTTCTGCATAGTGTAGACCTTGTGGCCTGTTTTTAAGAGGGATTAATTATCCTCCTGCGATGTCGATTCCCAACTGTCAATCCATCTCTTTGGTGGTCTGCCTGGGGTTGGCAGTGCAGTGCAATATAGGATAGTTTAGATGGTTCCATTCTCCTCACATGCACATACCATTGTCTTCTTCATTGCCTTCCCCACCTAACGACATCTTCCATCTCGCATTATTCTCTTATTCTTGTGTTCCTTATTTTTTCTCTACTAGACTCTTGCTAGATATGCTCCTTATAGTCTTCATTTCTGACTGAAGCAATCCTTACAAGTGTATTTAAAAATTACTCTCACATATTACAAGAAAACACCTCCCAGCAAAGCACACAAATCACAAATAACACACTTTATAGTATTGTACATACTACCTAACTGCAAGGTTCAAACACAGAAATACATCAAACAAACTTAACACATACCTCCGATTTATATGGAAAAAATTAACTAAGCATCACGCCGCTTCTCGGGGATAGGAATAGAGAATAGAACGCCTCACCATCTTGCAAACAATTTCTTCCCTTCATTCATGTATCTTCTCATACACTGCACTGCTGGCAATTCCAGTCATCTTTATGTATTTTAAAGGAGCTTCGAAGTAGTTTTTATTCACACGTATACATGTTTCAAACTGCAAATCAAAAAAAGATTTTGTATTTTTACCTCTTGATAAGAACATATGAAGTTCTCAAAACTAGTCGTGTTTACATCAATAAACTCAAACAGTGGTAGAATACAAGTGTTTTATTTTTGTATAAAAATTATCGTGATATTCAACAAAAGTTGATGGCAAATTGATATGCCATATAAATTAGATTTGCAACATATAGAACACATATTATTGAATTACAAAACGATTATATGAATTGTGGTATAACCGCGAAGGAATGAATTCTGAGAGTCGAAAGCGTTTAACTAATTTGCGGTACACACAACGATGGACTTATCGAATATGCATAAGGCAGCCAGCCTCGTTCACAACCACACATTCCCCCGTACACATCATTCCAACACACACTCAGCTTACAGAGGAAAATTACAGTAAACGTAGATAAAACCATATACAGTAAAACCTTACAACATTTTGAGTGTGCCCAAATACTGGATTATATTCACAAATCTAAATTATCTCCAATTACAGGAGTTTTTTTTTGATATCTCATCAAAGATGAAGAAGAATATGGAAGTCTGGGCATTTATTGGTCATCAGCCCCGTAAATGCCCTGACTTCCATATTCTTCTTCATCTTTGATGAGATGTCAAAAAAAACAATAATACTAATAATCATACTGTTTACTTCAGCCTTGCATAAATAACTAACTAACCATCACGCTGCTTCCCCGCAGGGGTTGGCAGAGAGAATAGAACGCTACACCACTCTGTCTTTGCAAACATTCTTCGCCTCTTCCATGTTCATGCATCTCCTCATACATACCCGCCGATTGATACGACTCCTAACCTGACCACTTTCAAGTGTTTGGCATACCTGATCGTGCCATGTTTTTCTCGGTCTTCCTATGCTCTTTTTTCCATTTACATTCGCCTCATAAATTTGTACCGTTCTTTCCTCAGTCATTCGTTCTACATGTCCAAACCATCTCAACACACCTTTCTTTATTTTATCGATAATGCTTATCTCAGCTTTGCATTCCTTCCTAATTTCACTATTCGCACATCTATCATACATCGTTTTGTCGCACATTCTTCTGAGAGATCGCATTTCGACTGCATTCAGTCTACTTTCATCCTACTTTTGCCAACTCCATGTTTCACTTCCATGCATTAGAGTTGGAACCAGGATTCCGTTGTGCACTGCCAGTTTAGCTTCCGCTGATTCAGTTTAGATTCCGCGGTTTTTATTTGCTATAACTGATTTCAGTGCACCATTCACTTTGTTCCCAGCATTCATATCACCTTATATCACCATTCGAGCATCTATCATACATCGTTTGGCCGAACATCCGTCTGACGGATCGCATTTCGACTGCATTACAAGTGACACACTTCATGGTAATGTAGGTACATAGAACTGTAAGATCGAAAACACAAAAACACATCAAACAAAACCTAACATATTTCTTATATGTATACAGAAAAAACTAAGTAAGCATCACGCCGCTTTTCCGCAGGGGTAGGAAGAGAGAATAGAACACCAAACCATCCGACTTTGTGAACAATTTTCGCCTCTTCCACATTCATGCATCTCCTCATACATACCCGCCGATTACTATGACTCCTAACCTGACCACTTTCAAGTATTTGGCATACCTGATCGTGCCATGTTTTTCTCGGTCTTGCTATGCTCTTTTTTCCACTTACATTCGCCTCATAAATTTGTTTTACCGTTCTTTCCTCACTCATTCGTTCTACATGTACAAACCATCTGACCTGACCATTTATCATACATTTGCCATTGGCGACCTTTTCCACGGAAAATTTTGCCCATATCGACTACCGTTTTCGCCTTGTGGTATTTTTTCTCAAATCTCGACTTACGTTTGACCTTTTTACGTTACAAAGTCGGCAGCTCATGTTATTATGTTCTTAATAGCCAGCAGTCGAGTATTATAATAAACGGTCGTAACGATTTTCCATTCACAAAATGCACTATCCCCTTGACACACTAATCGAAAACCACGTCCGTTAGGATACTCGGCCAAAATTATATTATAAAGGCGCCAGCTCCTATGACCGGCGTATTATTTATTTATTGCACACGTTTACGCGTTCCAAACCCCTGACATTTGATGAAATCGACAGTTGACATGGAATGGATGGGATTGTGGAGGATATTAAAGGACTACATAAAGGATACAGGCTGGGAGAGAAAACCATCGATGTTGTCTGCTATGCGGATGATGCCGTTGTATTCGCTGAGACTGAAGGGGACCTGCAACTACTCTTGGAAACATTACACCTTGCTAGTCTAAAATTCAATTTGGCTATATCCGCTACAAAGACCAAGAGCATAGTGTTCTCTCGCACCCCAGTGGGATGTAGCGTGACTGTGGATGGCGTCTTGGTAGAGCAGGTGAAAAAGTTTAAATACCTGGGTGTGGACCTGTGTGCTAAGACGGATCTGCGATGCGAAGTGATGGGGCAAGTGAACAAAGCTGCAGCCATCTCAGGATACCTGAAAAATGCTATATGGAAAAACCCTGAGATGAAGATCGGCAGCAAGATCAAGATATGCAAAACTTGTGTCCGACCCATCATGACGTATGGAATCCGAAGTAGAGCAGACACCGCTGCCACAAAAAACAGTATCAGAAATGAAGACTCTGAGAAGCATAACAGGCAAGAGTCTTCGAGATAGATTGAGGAATGCCAAGATCAGGGAAATATGCGAGATCGAAGATGTCGTTAGGTGGGGAAGGCAACGAAGAAGACAATGGTATGCGCATGTGAGGAGAATGGAACCATCCAGACTCCCCCACATCGCACTGTACGGCCAACCCCATGGTAGATGACTCCCGGGCAGACCACTAAAGAGATGGGCCGATAGCTGGGAATCGACGTCACAGGAGGCTAATCCCTCTTAAAAACAGGCCGCAAGGCCTATAATAAGAAGAAGAAGAAGAAGAAGAAGAACACAGTTGACAGTTGATGTTAACTTTGGTTTTAAAACAGGCAATTGTTTTTTTTTCAAAACAAATTACAAACATAAGTCGTATACCATATACCTACATATAAAATTCCCGATGAGTTATTTGTATTTCTCATTTTGGGACATGGTATTAAGGTTAACAAGACTGGTACACAAATAATAAAGTATTAATAAAGATTTTTTTAATAACCAAAACTAATAAATGACAAAATATAAAAACAATAAACAGTTATAATAAATGAGCATATTTAAAATAAATAAATGAGAAAAACATAAGGTAAAAACCATATTTAAAATAAATAAATGAGAAAACCATAAGGTAAGAAGCATACAGACTTTCGAAAAAACGTTATTTTCGTATGTTGGCAATGAATGACGTCAAAGAAACGATGGAGTTATTTTAATGTTGGTGTCATTGCTATATTATTGGTGGTTCTATTTGTTGATGTCTATGGTCCACCCTCCCACTCCCCCCCCCTCATATTTGTATAACACAAATGGTAGTGTAGTGGTAAACAAACAATCCACACTACTACTGTTACAGCATAACCATATAACGTCATAAAACGTTCGATGATGGAAAAATTCGATGACGTATGCGAACGCACGTTTTTCGTTTTATTCAAATATCTAAAGTCCTTCATATCTCCCTTAGTTCTTTACAGATTTCAATAAGATAGTCTTGTGATTTTTCATATTTATTTATAAGCCAATAATCACAAATCGTGATATTTATCCATTCTGAATTATATTCACATGCTTGAGAAGCGCTTGAAAACATCATTTTCGATTTTATTTTAGTTATATTTACTTGCTTTTTAATTTTATTTGGGTCGGTAAATGGACACCCTACCTTAATTCGGCTATTATCTAAAAACTAATTCCGCCGGAGCACGTATCAATTTCGGGGGAAAAAATCCTAATCGAAGCCCGTAACTTTGTAGGGTAGGACAATTATTTCCTGCGCGCCGTGTAGGTAGGCGGACTGTTTTTAAATGGCCACACTGCGATTACTGTAATTGTACGTTTCGGAGGGCCAATTTCCTCCTCTCCGGGACGGCCGAGTGTGACGTTACCGAAATTACAGGCGGGACACGTGCCTGCCACATGTGACGTCACACGTGGCCTGTCACGAGCTTTGCCGAATTACGTGGCTACCTGGTTTTTCATCTGTGGTATTACCAGTGTTTTTTTTATCGTCGGGTGGTATCATTTAAACTTTCAATTCGAAACTTGAAATTAAATTTTGACGCAAAAAGAGGCAGGTCTTCTGGTCACAACGGTAGCCCTTTGGGTCAACAAAGTTTGACTCATCGATCCAAAAAAATTAACATAAATCTATTAAAAACTTATGAATCTAGTATGTGCTTTAATTTCCTCTCAACGTATTAATATTAATGTTTTTTTTTTATTTTTTTTTTTATTTATAAATTTTTTAATCAAAGATACATTGTATGGCAAAATAATCAACATAGTTACATATACATAGTTTTTTTTACGTGCTACCTCACTAAGAGAGCAAATTGCTCGTGTTTAGAGAGGGAGTTCGCTTACAGGGTTTGTACATATAAATAAGAAGTAAAAATAAACTTACAGGGTTTGTACATATAGATAAGAAGTAAAAATAAACTTACAGGGATTGTACATATAAATAAGAAGTAAAAATAAACTTACAGGGTTTGTACATATAAATAAGAAGTAAAAATAAACTTACAGGGTTTGTACATATAAATAAGAAGTAAAAATAAACTTACAGGGTTTGTACATATAAATAAGAAGTAAAAATAAACTTACAGGGTTTGTACATATAAATAAGAAGTAAAAATAAACTTACAGGGTTAGTACATATAAATAAGAAGTAAAAATAATAAATAATAAATGGTAATCAAACGGGAGTTTGCCTTATATGTTTTTGTAAATCATTTTTGAAAGATTTTAAATTGATTATATTTTTTATTCTTTATTATTTTATTTTTCTTATTTTTGAACTTGAAAATGAAGCATTTCTGAAAATATGATAAAATAAAACATCAAATCTCAACACGATATTATGAAATCAACAAGAAAAAATCCATCGAAATAAAACATTAAAGAAATGTACAATATCTTATTTTTTCAATATAAAAACGGTGTTTGAAGGAAAAAAGACAACTACGTCAAATGCAGGGTTTACAGAAAATTAAGGTGCGATTTAGCTTATGTTGGGCCTTAAGGCAGTTTAAAAAAAAATCGTGAATTATATGCATATAATTGCATTTAAAACATAGATATTTTATGTATTAAATGTAATCATATGCATCCTGATAGACGGTCAATTGCACAATTGGCGTCGGGGGTTCGATTCCCACTGATTACAATATTTAATAAATATTTATTTTCGACTGGTCTGGGTTTTTGTGATGCATTTTCACAAATCGCTCACTCCTTTCAAGAACGTCATAAAACAAAAATCGTAAGTTTTCAGTTGTGAATGTTTTCGGAATGATCAGAAAATGTACTTTATCCCAGCAAAACAGGCATTTTTTAAACTTAATATTTACCCGCTACAGGGCAGAAAATGTTGTTTTTGCATTTTGCAGAAAAGGTATTGTTAAATTATTTTTTTAAATATACTAAATATTTTTCAAACGGAAAAAACCTTCAGGTTTTACCTAGAAGATCTGTTGCATAGTAGAAAGTTCAAAAAGTGGCTTGATATTTATTTTTAATACATTGTGTTATATTTTTAAACATTAAAAACGTTCTCCTGAAAAATCAAGTTTTTTGATTTATGACGTTCTTGAAAGGAGTGAGCGATATATACATTGTTCTTACACGAACCAAAAAGGATGTCTAGGTATTCCAGTGCTTGCGACCTGGCAATGGGCGTGCTCAAGTACATTAAGTACTTCATACATTTATGTAACACTCACCATTCAGCTAATTATTGTAAAACCATATTGCTAAACGTTTTGAAAGATCTATATTTGCACTATTCTTGGATTCATTTGTAAATCTATAACATTTACACACTTGAAGTATCATATATCGCTCACTCCTTTCAACAAAGTCATAAATCAAAAATCGTAAATTTTCAGTTGTGCATGTTTTCGAAATGCCCAGAAAATATACTATATCCCAGCAAAAGCGGCACATTTTAAACTTAATGTTTACTCGCTACAGGGCAGAAAGTGCCGTTTTTGCATTTTGAAGAAAAGGTTTTTTTTTACATTAAATATCTTTCAAATTTAGAAAATACATTCAGGTTTTACTTAAAAAGATCTGATGCACTATAAAAAATAATAAGTGGCTAGATTTTTTTTTTTAAAAACATTGTATTATATTTTTAAACTTTAAAAACGATCTGCAGAAAAATCTATTTTTTTTGTATAATATGACGTTGTTGAAAGGAGTGAGCAGTATGTGCACTTTTGTTGGATTTCTTCGCACACACTTTAAATATCACACATGGTTTATTCTTTTGTGTTGAATTTCAAGGGTTTTCTTCAATTAAATTACCGCTTAAACTACCGAGAAACACATAAATGTAGCGTTTAGTCCAACCTTTGTAAAATTACATTTAAAAACACTTCCTCCAAGACGGAACCAAAAACGGAGGGTTCAAAATTAAATTCAAACCGTGGCCCGAGGATGTTGCCACATCGGGGGTAATTTCCTATTAAATTATTGGGATTTTGGTTAAAAAAGAAATAAAATTAATCCAGAAGGGTCTTCAAAACATGCCGATGTAATATTTATGACTTCCTGTAGGAAAATTTTAAATGAACTTATGAAATTTTATCAAAATGTTTTTTTTTCTTCGTATCTGTTGTATGTTTGAACGATTAAACATATGTCAAGTTAATAAGGCTATATATTGCTCATTTTTTGCAATAATGGCGTGATTACACTTTTAAAAATTTTTACAGGAGATGCCATTCAGACGTTGTAGCAACAGGAATGGTGCCATTTTACTCAGTTCTACAATGACATACGCGCCATCTCGCAGCATTTCACCACAATATCAATTCTGTCCATGTTTCTCCCTATGTAAATAGTCTTTCTGCACATTTCGACACATTAAATTTTTTTTTTAATATGTAATATTATACGTCATATTTGCACCAAATCAGCGATTTGTTCATTTTATTATCGTTATTTCCTGATATTAATGCCTTACTCGCAATAATTGAATTCACTAAGCGTCCGGTTGCGCTGATAGCCGGCCGACACTTCACACCCGATTTTTTTTAGAAAACACATTTATTGGATTTTTGGTTTTTGTTTTTTTAGAATACATGTTGAAAAATATATTTTTTTTTTTTTAACTCCTTACCTTTCTTTACAACATTTTGAGTGTGTCCAAATACTTGTTCACAAATCTGGATTACCTCCAATTACAGGAGTTATTTTTCATATTTATAATATAAGAGTTTCTGCTTTATAAAAAGCTTCTTTTCATCTCACCAATAGATGTCTCTAGTGAAGTTCTAGTGATTCAAGAACAATGATTCGAAATTGGTTAATATTTATAGAACTTCCAGGAATTTGAGTAGTGTGGTTGTCAATAATGGGTAGAATTGGTGAATGTTACAAGTGTATAAAGTGATCACTTAAACCAGCCTATGACGGTCGTCAGCCCCGTAAATGCCCAGACTTCATATTCTTCTTCATCTATGTATGTAGAGATAGCAACAACAAAAAAATATAGATTTGAAGATTTTTTGTATAGATGGTTCCAAATGGAAATCAATAGTTTCTATACCGTGCCTGGTAATGCGTCCGGACCTTTCTAGGTATATAGCCCCACATTACTCCAGTACTCGCGCAAGGCGAGTACACCGGCGATGACGCGCCGCCGCTGGTAGTCTGGCATTAAGTGTAATTTGGTGCTGGAAATACCCTACCGGGCTCCGAGTAAGGACCATGTAACGACTGGACGTAATCGATAACGATTACCCGTCTATAATAATATTTTGATCCCACTGACTGACGTGTTTTTTCGGCCTTTTTACGTGCACCTTTCCAAAAAAAATATCGGCGTCTTTGGACTTATGCCGCTGTTGCCGTAAAGCGCGTGACAATCTGAACAATTATATGGATATATATATATATATATATATATATATATATATATATATATATATATGTATATATATATATATATATGTATATATATATATATATATATATATATATATATATATATATATATATATATATATATATATATTTATATATATATATATTGATATGATCGAAATGCGTTCTGTCAGACGAATGTGCGGCGAAACGATTGATAGATGTTCGGATGGTGATATATGGAGAGAATGCCAGGCTGAGATAAGCATTGTAAGAAAGGTGAGTTGAGATGGTTTCGGAAGTAAATCAAATGAGTGAAGAAAGAACAGTGCAACAAATTTATGGGGAAAATATGGTTGGTAATAGAACCAGAAGAAGACCGAGGAAAATTTGGCAAAAACATGTATTTCGAATACCTGAAAGTGTCAGGTCAAGGGTCGTAATAATCGGCGGGTATGTTTGTTAGTCGTCTAGATCCGAATCCGACCCGACTTTGTCCATTACACAGGCGCCTCCACAGCCCCGACCAGCACAACAAACATACACAGAACAGTGCTAAGGCATTTGCAGAAAATATTCAGTCATAGCATTTTCCCATTCAACTATGATATTCTAAATATGGGCCGAGTGCAGTATCCCCGCAGAGAGCTTTAAAAAGCCTAGAAAATAGAAGCCTGTGCTTCGTATACAAGATTGTCCGTCGCCTCGAAGTCGCGACCCTGCAGCCAGAGATTAAGCCTGAACCGGCCGTTAAACCTTGTGAATTGCGGGGGGTAACCGGCCGATGGCGGTGACTAGACAGTGAACGACGCGCCTACTAAGTGGCCGTCCATACCTCACCGTTTACAAAATGATTATAATTTCCTGATCACAGGATAGTCATAATAATATAATGACTATACCCTGACTTTGGGGTCATTTTCAAAAGTGATCACTGGGTGCCTACAAAATGACTTTAATATTTTTTGACATCTAAACATAGATGAAGAAGAACTGTGAGCTCCGAATCCTGAATTATAATCACATGCATGATACTCAGACTTCCACATTTTTCTTCATCTTTAATTCATTGATGTTGAGATAAAAAAAACTCCGAATTGAAAATAATCCAGATTTAGGAACAAGTAAAATGTTGCAAAAAAACACACTCAAAATGTTGCAAAAAATTCTTCTTTTAAAAAAAAATAGGGTAAATTAAGTAGCGTAAAGTTGGGCTACTTTGAACCAAAGCGAACCTACATTGTACCGGGCACAATTTTGTGTTTAAATAAAAATATTACTTATGGCATATGGACTTCCAGAAACAGGTTTATATTGCTAGTTCTAATAGATTGATGTGTATGTAAACATTTTTTTAAAATGAAATTATAAGCTGCACAAAATTGAAAATCATATTTTCAAAGCTTTCCCAATATGTAAAAATTATCCGTGGTTCACATCTTACATGTAAAAAAAAGTTGTAAAAAAATTGAGTAGTATGGCAATCAATCATGAGTAGGTTGGTGAATATTGCACGTGTGTAAAGTAATCACTAAACCAGCCAACGACAGTTCATAAGCCCCGGAAATAACCAGACTTCCATATTTTTCTTCATCTAGGTTAAGATATAGGAATAGTGATTCTGAACTAAACCGATATGAATAAAAAATATCTTGATTTAAATAACTTGAGATAGAATAAAGAATACCAAGATAAGAGAAATATCCGAGATCGAAAATGTCGTTAGTTGAGGAAGGCAACGAAAAAAAAACATCTAGACTCCCACACATTGCGTTGCACGGCCAATTCCAAGATAGAAGACTACTAGGTAGACCACCAAAAAGATGGATTGACAGCTGATAATCGACATCGCAGGAGGCTAATCCCTATTAAAAACAGGCCACAAGGCCTACACCAAGACGAATAATAAAGAGCGGAAGAATACTTATAACTGTTTTATTACATAATCTACGATTTCCGACATACGGCTAGAAGTGTCGAACTTTTCCATCAGCATTGTCAATCAACCCATTGTCATCTCAAAGTGCAATTACAGAAGCTCTTTAAAGAACCCGTCTGAAAAAAAATCGTCAATTCACTCTGAAAAGGTAATCTCACACACGATCGGTTTTTCACGCTTTTTATGACTTTGATTTTTTTATTGCGAGACCCCTTACATAGTCACTTTGAATAAATACAATTACATGTTTTGGACATTTACTTTTGGTCTAGAAAAAAACCGTCAAAAGAAAGTCAAGCGAAACTAACTATTTACAACATTTTGAGTGTGTCCAAATACTTGTTCACAAAATCTGGATTATCTCCAATTACAGGAGTTATTTTCATATTATTTTTGATATCTCATCAAAGACGAAGAAGATTATGGAAGTCTAAAAGGAATACGTTACACGTGTGTAAAGTTATCACTTAAACCAGCCAATGACGGTCTTCAGCCCCGTAAATGCCCAGACTTCCATATTCTTCTTCATCTTAGATGAGATGTCAAAAAATACTATGAAACTAACCATAGTGATGGGTATAGGAATAATAATAATAAAACCCTTATCCGCACCCCAATGGTGCATAGGGCACTACGTCATATAAACACAGTGTTATCTTGATCGTTTACACATGAAGGAAAGGTGATCAGCCCTCCGCTTAAAGTACCAGTGCAGAGTAATATTGAATAAATATTACAGTGAAAAAATCACTCATATTTATTCTTACCCCCCCTGGGAATCGAACCCGGGTCCTCCAGAACGGTAGCCGAGCGTGTTGACCATTACACTACGGAGGCGGACATTTTATTAAAATTGATAAGATATGATATGATTTTTTTTAAAATCGATATTATATTTTGACATCTCAACATAGATGAAGAAGAACATGAAAGTCTGGGTATTTGCAAAACGTCATAGGCTGATTTAAGTTATCACTTTATACACATGTAACATTTACCAATTCTACCCATGATTGACAACCACACCACTGAAAATTTCTAAACTTCTAGATATGTTGATTAAACTCGTGACACAGTATGTGTGAGTTCACAACAGCCATCTATATTTAAATAAGGAAACCTTTTATTAAGCAGAGACTCTTTCCATTTGTATGAGTACGAATCCTAGATTACATTCACATACTTGATACCCGCCTAAAATATGATTTTCTATTTACATGGTCACTATTTTTAGACATCTCAACATAGATGAATGAGAATATAGAAGTCTGGGCATGTACAGTGCTTGTCAAACGTACGTCTTAAGCAAAAGTGATTTAGTAATTGCTTTTCTCACGTGTAACATTCACCAATTCTACCCATGATTGACAACCACACTAGGTACTGAAATTCTTGAAACTACTAGATATATTGATCAAACTCGTATAATTGATGCCCATGCAATTGAAATAGAATTGAGGTAGTATTGGAGAATTTTACACATATCGCTCACTCCTTTCAAGAACGTCATAAATCAAAAATCGCCAATTTAGAGTTGTGCATGTTTTCGGAATGCTCAAAAAATGTACTATATCCCAGCAAAAGCGGCATATTTTTAACTTAATATTTACCCGCTACAGGGCAGAAAGTGTCATTTTTGCATTTTGAAGAAAAGGTATTGTTTAATTATTTTTTTTAAATATACTAAATATTTTTCAAATGCAGAAAAAACCTTCAGGTTTTACTTAAAAAGATCTGTTGCACAGTAAAAAGTTTAATAAGTGGCTTGATATTTATTTTTAATACATTGTATTATATTTTTAAACTTTAAAAACGTTCTCCTGAAAAATCAAGTTTTTTGATTTATGACGTTCTTGAAAGGAGTGATCGATATGTAAAGTTATTAAACCAGCCTATGACGGTCGTAAGCCCTGTAAATGCCGAGACTTCCATATTCTTCTCCATGTGGTAAGATGTCAGAAAAATGTTAAAATAACTCCTAATTGGAGATAATCCAGATTTGTGAACAAGTACACACTCAAAATGCTGCAAAGAAATTGCCTCCAAAAAATGAAGAGCACAGCATTTGAAATCTCTCATCACCCTGTCTTTCTCGGGCATAAATCGATGGCCGATCGATTCGGTAAATTGTCAGCGATTATGTTTCGATTAAATAATCGGTTCCCTTTCACAGAGCACATACACAAGCCGGTGGACCGGTCGTTAATAGTTATTACCGATGTTTTCAAGTAATACTCGGCGATTAGGGTCCCAATGTGGTTTTAGGGAACCGAGCGATGGGTCTAATATGCCATAATGCACGACGCTTAGCGAGATTTTTTTCGAAAGGGATGTTTCTCAAATCGTTCCATGGGAACCTTAAATTGTTTTGTTTCCGGCGTTTGCAATTTTTTATCTGTAAATTGAACCATTTAAAAAAATTGGTAATCGATTGCACACATCAATCGAGAGAAGAAAAAATACTGTAATCTTCTAAGAGACCAATATTCGTAAGAACTCATTTGATGATTTGAATAAAAAAATGGAAACACTTGTTTAAGACCACTTTTGAGTCTATAAATGTATACACTAAAAAATACTCATATATTTTGTAAGACCAAAATTCGTTAGACTCATTTGATGATTTGAATATAAAAATAAAATACGTGTATGATAACACTATTAAGTCTTTAACTTTAAACGCGAATAGCAATCGAGAGGAAAAAATACTGAAATCTTTTTAGAGACCAAGATTCGCAAGAACTCATTGAATGATTTGAATATAAAAACAAAACACGTACTTATATAATACCACTTTTGAGCCGATAAATGTAACCACCACTATTTTTGAGAACTACAGATGTTCTCATTAACAAGTAAAAATGCAAGTATAACGGCATCGGTAACGATGAAATCCAGTCACTGGTGAAATGAAATAAAGGTGGAAAAACTTTTTTGTGTTTTTTTTTGTATTTTGCATTTTATGCTTTATATTTGTAGTTCCACCAAAAAATGCCAGTATTTAACTTAAATCTTACGAAGTCTTACTTTGTATTTTCACCTGTTGATGAGAACATCTGTAGTTTTCGAAAATAGTGATATTTACACTAATACAATACGTCCATATTTATATTTAAATCTATTCAATATTCCTTCAAAATCCAATAATTCAAAGCTCTTTTACAAAATGTTCAGAGTTTTAAAGACTTTAAGGATAATGAAAACAGGTTATAAATCAAAAATCGTTAATTTTCAGTTGTGCATGTTTTCGGAATGCCCAGAAAATGTACTATATCCCAGCAAAAGTGGCATATTTTTAACTTAATATTTACCCGCTATAGGGCAGAAAGTGTTGTTTTTACATTTTGAAGAAAAGGTATTGTTGAATTATTTTTTTAAACATCCTTAATATTTTTCAAATGGAGAGAAGGAGTGAGCGATATCTGATTACAAAGAGCTGAATAAGGTATCACACATTTTGACCAATATCACTGTCTGTTTTTGGTTAGTTGGAAGATATTTTTTCATAGCAATAAGCCCGCCAATGTGCATACCGTAGAACGGGGCTACTTAAACATTGATATGTTACTTGAGCCTAGTACAAAAAAACTGTATTTGGTCTACAATAATGAACGTATCGACATAATTCATTGTTTCCCTGACAGGTGACACTTATTGTCACGATACTTCGATCGATACCACGATCTATTTTTTTTTTGTTCTGGGCTCAAGTAACACATCAAAGTTCAAGAAGCCCCGTTCCACGGTACATATTTCTTTTCTGTACATGTAGTTTAAATATAAATAAATAAAATATCCTGGTTCCAACTCTAATGTATGGAAGTGGAACATGGAGTTGGCTAAAGAAGGGTGAAAGTAAACCGAAAGCAGTCGAAATGCGATCTCTCAGAAGAATGTACGACAAAACCTTGTATGATATATGTGCGAAAAGTGAAATAAGGAAGGAATGCAAAGCTGAGATAAGCATTATCGATAAAATTAAGAATGGTGTGTTGAGATGGTTTGGACATGTAGAACGAATGAGTGAGGAAAGAACGGTAAAACAAATTTATTAGGCGAATGTAAGTGGCGAAAAGAGCAGAGGAAGACCGAGAAAAGCATGTCACGATCAGGTATGCCAAATACTTGAAAGTGGTCAGGTTAGGAGTCGGAACAATCGGCGGGTATGTATGAGGAGATGCATGAACATGGAAGGGGCGAAGAATGTTTGCAAAGACAGAGTGGTGTGGCGTTCTATTCTCTCTGCCTACCCCTGCGGGGAAGCGGCGTGATGGTTAGTTAGTTAGTTAGTTGGTTAAATAAAATAGAAAATGGCATAGGAGAAAGGGTGGATCCCCATAGCATCTTGACATATCCCGCCTTCCATCATGGAGTGATCGTAAATTAGACGTTTATAATTTCCTGTTAATTAAGGGGCCTTCGCTCTCCAAGGAGGGGGTTGGTTCCCATGCCCACTACACACTGGGCGGGGCGAAGACGACAATAACTCATCCGGCCCTGTATGGTAGTCGAATCTCGAACCTCTTGGATACAGTATGCCATCTGTGGGGTTCGCAACCAACTAAAATACATCGTCCGCATTAAATAATACAACAATACACCGAAAATTAAGTAAAACGGTTTTTATTATTAAAAATAACTTTTTTTAAACCCTTATCCGCACCCAATGCATAGGGCACTGCGTCATATAAGCGCAGTGTTATCTTGATCGTTTACACATGAAGGAAAGGTGATCAGCCCTCCGCTTCAGGTACCAGTCCAGGGTAGTATTGAATAAATATTACAGTGAAAAAATCACTTATATTTATTTTACCCCTCTTGGGAATCGAATCATTGTTATTCAACTGTTCGTATAAATATATATATATATATATATATATATATATATATATATATATATATATATATATATATATATATATATATATATATATATATATATATATATATATATATATATATATATATATATATATATATATATATATATATATATATATATATATATATATATATATATATATATATATATATATATATATATATATATATAATATATATATATATATATATACATATATATATATATATATATATATATATATATATATATATACATATATATATATATATATATATATATATATATATATATATATATATATATATATATATATATATATATATATATATATATATATATATATATATAAATAAAATACCTAAGAACAGATTTTATTAAATACATGTAGTGCCGACCATCACAATTGTGACAGTTGGTAAGGCAGATCGCGCAAATCTACCACCGGACGTTGCGCATGCGTCGCACTGGGAAAAACAAGAGACATCAGATAAAAAAATATTGTGTTTTGTGAACGTGTCATATTATATGTGAATTATAAAAGATTATTATAGAATAAACTTTTACTGTCGTTTCTTTAATTACAAAGCAACACATTGTTTAATTTAGTATTTCAATCCCACTAATCTAATTTTAATTCGGTTATCGTATACAAATAAAAGAGTTTCTGCTCAATGAAAAAACTTCTTCATCTCACCAATAGATGTCTCTAGTTAAAATTCTTGTGATTCGAGTATAATGTTTCGAAATTGGATTAAAGTACAATGTGAATGTTACACGTGTGTAAAGTGATCACTTAAACCAGCCTATGACGGTCGTCAGCCCCGTAAATGCCCAGACTTCCATATTCTTTGATGAGATGTCAAAAAAAAATACCTATCCACTTTAATTTCAGTTTTACTTGGCAAACACCACTCTTGAGAAAACAGTGGTATTAACCAAGTAAAACTGGGATTAAAAACTGCAGAACGACTGGACCTTCTTTGTGTCCTGTGTTGAGTAATATCTATCGATGTTTAATTTAACTTTTACTTGGCAAACACCACTATTGAGAAAACAGTGGTATTAACCAAGTAAAACTCGAATTAAAGACTGGATTTCCTTCTCCCATGTTGAGGATGCCTTTCTTGCATACGGGCTTCACATTATCGGGCCGATCAGGCGGGTACGCCCACCGCCGGGAAGGCTTCCAAGCAACCTGCCGTCCGCTGCTGCCCTGGTACTGCGCTCAGACCTGCCCGTGTTGCAGTAGTCTGTAATTACAGAGGAGGTTCTCATACGTGTATAATCCCGGAACGTTTTTTCTGCGTGAACACAATAGAGAACTTCGGACGTCTGATCCTATGTTAATTTATCATTAGTCGTTGCTTTTTTATGTGTGTTTTTTCGTGCTTCGAGCCGGTTTTGATTTTGGTCTAACTTCGAGATGAGAGCGTTTTTGGCTAGGATTTTCACTCATTCTGGCAGCACTGAGATGTAGACTGACGTATACTCATACGACATTCCAACACATGGTGCATAAGGCATTTATAGCCTAATATACGATAAATCATAACCTAATTTTCTTTAAACCCAAGTTACATTTGACATAATTTTTTGTTGTTGCTTAAAACACCGTTTTTTGGATAAAAAAGCATACAACATTTTGAGTGTGTCCAAATACTTGTTCACAAAATCTGGAATATCTCCAATTACAGGAGTTATTTTCATATTATTTTTAACATCTCATCAAAGATGAAGAAGAATATGGAAGTCTGGGCATTTACGGGGCTGACGACCGTCATAGGCTGGTTTAAGTGATCACTTTACACATGTGTAACATTCACATTCACATTCACATTCACACTACTCAAATTCTTGAAAGTTCTATATATATATATATATATATATATATATATATATATATATATATATA